>NW_006401996.1:0-6676 GCF_000299155.1 Elephantulus edwardii
GGATAATCTGTTCTGCATACAGGTTGAAAAGGTATGGAGATAGGACACATCCCTGGCATATGCCTTTTACAATTTTGAACCATGCAGTGTTTTCCCTTAGAATGAACTTACCCTAGAATGAGAAGCTCAGTCTATAGACTAAACATTTTAACTTAGCAATTAATTAAACACTATAAAAGCAATAAGCAACAACAACTTTCACCGACACACTAGAAGAGAACTAACTAACACATACAAAAAAGTTAAAAACTTCAAGAAAGTAGCAGGCTTCAATGTGAAAAAAAAATAAGCCTGTCCAAAAAAAAAAAAAAGAGCAGAGAATATTGGAGATGTCATGAATACCCCAAGAGTCAAGAAGGCAGATGATATATGTTGATATGGAGACATCCAAACAGCTATTAATGAAAGTACAAATGATGGAAGAAATGATAGAAGCCAAAAAAAGGATAAAAAAAAAGGATAAGAAAGAGATAGAAAACCAGAAAAAGATATATTGCTGAAGAGTTATTTGAACAAAAACAGAGGAAATTGCAAATAATAGAAGAAACAATAGAAAACACTTAGAAATCAAATTATGTGGAGCCAGAAATACGTTAATGAGAAGGAATAATACAGAAGAAAATACAATGAATGAAAGGGGAGAAATTGAAACTATAAATAAAAAGGTAGAAGAACTTAAAAAAATCAACACAAGATAGAGAGTAAACTACCAACCACTAATAGCAGAAAGGAGTGGAAAGGTAATCCAGAATATTAAGATTGAAATGGGAAAAGCATCCAACATGTTGAAGGACAAAAAATTAGAACAGAAGTGATGGAGCATATAGTCAGTGAGCTGTAAGACAAGAACCTTAATGAAAACGTACTAGAAGAAAAAAATCAGAGATGAGACAAAGAAAATGAAGAAAATATTGAAATTATGTGGAATGACAAAAAAAGAGTAATGTGTGTGATTGGAATCCCAGAATATGAGAGGGATAGAGAAATAACTGAAAAAATTGCGGAAGAGGCACTAGAAGAAAACTCCCCAAGTATTATGAAGACTGAGGAAATCCACATTCAGGAAGCTCAGTGTTCACCAAATAGACTAAAAAAAAAAAAAAAAAAGGAAGAGAGAAGATAGAATCCTGAGAGCAGCATGAACAAAGTCACCTACAAAGAAAAAGCAATTAGATTAGGTTCTGATTTTTCAGCAGAAACCATGCAAGCAGGAAGACAATGGGATGGTATATACAGAAAGTTGAAAGGAAACAATTGAGAAATGAGTATCCTGTACCCAGCAAAGGTCTCCATAAAATATGAAGGAGAAATAACATTCTTTGTAGAAAAGAAAGAACTAAGTAATTTGTGAAAACAAGACAAAATCTACAAGAACTTTTAAGGGAAGTAATTCAAAGAGAGACGCCAAAAGAACATGGATGAACAAGAATAACAAGAAACACAACTAAATAGTAATGCTAAAAGCTCCCTGCCAAGATTCACGTTTAAAGTGAACAGGATAAATGCACCAATCAAGAGAAAAAGAGTAGTGGAATGGATAATAAAAACCACAAAAAACAGCAAAGTCCACCAGTATGTTGTGTACCAGAGATACATGTAATAAACAAAGAGAGAGAAAAAAATTAAAATAAAAGGCTGAGGAAAAATTTATCAAGCAAAGGACATTCACTAAAATGCAGGAGTGGCAATACTAATCTCTGATAAAATAGACTTTAGAATGAAAACCAGGATAAAAGATTTGGAAGGCCACTATTAGGTACAGTTAAAGGCACATAATGATAAATCTGTTAAATACATAAAACAACTGTTAACAGAGTTGAAAAAAGAAATAGACAACACCACAACAGTTCTAAGAGCTTTTAACACACCACTCTCGCTAAGATAGGTCAACTCAAAGGAAACTTAACAAAGAGGCAAAAGATCTAAACTGCACAAGTTAGTCATCTTGACTTTGTGGATATATTCTGAGCACTGCATCCAACTAAAACTCAATTCACTTTCTTCTCAAGTGCACATGGTACATTCTCCATAATTGATCACATATTAGGGCACAAAGCAAGCTTAACAAATTAAACAACATTGAAATAATACAAATTGTCTTCTTAGACCACAATGCCATAAAACAAGAAATTAACCACAAGAAATTAACACTTATAAAACCACCAATGTGGAATCTAAATACAACATGACTGGATTATAGAAGAAAGAAAGAATGAAATTAAAAAGTTTCTAGAAACAAATGCTAATGAAAAGACAATGTACCAAAACCTCTGGGATGCAGGTAAGGCAATCCTGAAGGGCAGTTAATTGCAATAGGCCAAAACGTAAAACAAAAGGAAAGATGTAAAATTAACAATGTAACTCAAAACTTCATCAGCTAGAGTAAGAATAATAATCTAAGTCAACAACCTCTAGAAGAAAGGAAATTATAAAAAACAAGTCCTAAAGTCAATGAGAGAAAATGGAAAGCAACCTAAATAATCAATACAACCAGGAACTGGTTTTTCAAAAGGGTCAATAAAACTGACAAACCACTGGCAAAGAGAAAAAAAGAGAAGGAAGGCACAAATAATTGGATTAAGGAATGATAGAGGTGACATCACAATAGAACCAGAGGAAATTATATCTATAAGATCATCAAAAATTATGGTACGATAAATGTGAATATTTAGAGGAAATGGACAAAATCCTTAAAACTCTTACTCTGACCAGATTGACAAGGTCAGATGTAGAACAGTTGAACAGACCCAAGACAAAAGAAGAAATTAAGCAGGTCATAAAAAGACTACTCCACAAAAAACAAAAACAAAACAAAATCGTAAGCCATATGGTTGCACATAATGCTCTCCAGACCCTCCAAAGTTGGGTAATAATTTACAAAATCATTGTTCCTGTCTGCTGTCTAGTATTCCATTTTGTGAACATACCATAATTTCTCAATCCATTTGACAGTGGTTGGGCATTTGGGCTGTTTCTGTGTTCTTGTGATGGTGAATAAAGATGCTATGAATTGGTGCACAAGTCTCTATTTGTGCCTCAGTTCTCATTTTCTTGGGGTATATTCCAAACTAAGGAATAGCTGAATCATATTGAATTTATAAGTTCAGCTTTATGAGGAAGCACCAAAGATGTACCATTGTACAATCCCATCAACAATGTAGAAGAGCTCCTATCTCACCATATTCTCTCCAACATTTGAACTCCATCATTTCTACTGGAGTGAGATGGTATCTCAGTGTGGTTCTGATTTGTGTCTCTCTTATTGCCAGTGATCTTGAGTATCTTTCCATATGTCTATAGGCCAGTCAAATATCTTCCTCTGTGAAAATTCTATGTCTTTTACCCATTTTGCAATTGGGTTGTCAGCCTTTTTCTTGTGGATGCCCAGGAGTATTCGGTAAGCTTTCATTATGAATCTTATGAGATGGTATTGCCAAATACTTGTTCCCAGTTGGTAGATTTTCTTTTCACTCTGTTGTGAAAAGTTTTTTGATACACACAGGAATTTAACCTTTAGAAGGTCCCATTCATTAATTTTCTCCTCTCCAGATTTTGTATTTTTGGCTGTATTTGACCGTCTCTTTATACAGAGACTACACCTTCTAAGCTTGATCCCTTATCAACTTGATCTCTTATAAAGTTTATGGCTTTGGGTTTTAGTCCCAGGTCTCTGATCCACCTTGAGTTGATTTTTGTGTATGGTGTGAGATGGATTCCATGTCAGCTTTCCGCAGGTAGCAGTCCAGTTTTGCCAGCACCGTTTGTTAAAGAAGTTGCCGCTTCCTCATTTGATAGGTTTTATTTCCTTGTTGATTATCGGTAGACCATAGACGGTTGGGTCTATTTCTGGGTTCTCAATTTTGTTCCATTTGTCTATGTGCCTGTCATTGTACTAGTACCACAGCATTTTGGTTAGTACTGATGTCAAGTAGGTACTAGTAGTAGGTTTTGAAGTCAAAGAGTGCTATGTCTCACACATCATTTCCCAGAAGTGTTTTGCTTTTTCAAGGTCTCTTGCCTCTCCAAATAAACTTGACAATTTCCCTTTCAATTGCTTTGAAAAATGAATTTGGTATCTGGATTGAGATGGCACTGAACATGTAGATTGCTTTTGGTAATATTGTCATTTTCACAATATTGAGTCTTCCTATCCATGAATAGGAAACATTTTTCCATTTCTTTAGGTTTTTCACTGTGCCTTGAAGAAATGTTCTGTAGTTTTCTTTGTATAGCTCTTTTGTATCTCTAGTTGGGTTCACTCCCAAGTATCTCAACTTATGATTGGCTATTGTAAATATTATTGATTTCATGGTTTCCTTCTCTGAGTTTTCTCTTTTTTTTTTACTGTAGAGGTATCCCACTGATATTTGGTTGTTGATCTTATATCCTGCCACTCTACTAAACTGACCAACTAACTCTAACAGTTGTTTGGGTGTTTTGTTTTGTTTTTTGTTATGTCTTTGGAGTTTTCTGTGCATACTGTCATATCATCTGCATATATTGATAGTTTAACTATCTCTTTGTCAATCTGGATGCCTTTTAGGTCCTTGGCTTGTAAAATTGCCCTAGCAATCACTTCCAATACAATATTAAATAAGTAGTGACAGTGGACATCCTCGTCTGGTACCTACTTGCAAGAAAAATGTTTTCAGTCTTTCTCCATTGAGAATGCTGTTGGGTCTTGGTTTTGCATGTATAGTTTCCATTATGTTGAGGAAATTCCCTTCTGTTCCAATTTTGCTGAGTGTCTTTATTAGGAAGAGGTTTTGGACTTTTTCAAATGCCTTTTCTACATCAATTGCTAACATTATATGGTGACTAGAGATGATAGAAGGAGAATTGATGCCTTTAAACTGTGGTGCTGGAGAAGAGTATTGAATATAACATGGACTGCTAGGATAACAAACCAGTTAGTCCTGGAGAGGGTGAAGCCAGGCTGCATCTTGGAGGCAAGGATTCTGAAGTTTGTCTGACATATTTTGGACATGTTGCAAGGTGGGATCAGTCATTGGAGAAGGACGCCATGTTTGGGAAGGTGAAGGGACTATGGAAAGGAAGACCTCAATGAGATGGATTGATTCAGTTACTAGAGTAATAGGAATAGGTGTATCAGAGACAATAAGATTGGCACAGGATAGAGGAGGGTTTAGGGCTGTTGTTCATAATGTCACTGTGAGGCGTAGGTGATTTGACTGGACATAACAACATCATCAACATTATTTACTTTGTCAACTTGGTGTGGGCTACTTTATTTTTCTTATGTTGAACCATCTTTGCTTTTTATTCTTGTTACGTGCCATTAAGTCACCTGTGACTCATACTGACCTTTGTACAACATCCCTGAAACCTGCTCTATCCTGCACCAACTTTACTGTCTCTGACACATCTAGTCTCATTACCCCAGTCACTGTATCAATCCATCTCATAGATAGTCTCCTTCCCTTTCTTCCTCCCTCCACTCTCCCAAGAATAACATCCCTCTCCAAGGACTGGTACCTCCTTGCAACATTCCCAAAGTATGTCAGACAAAGTCTCATAATTCTTGCCTCCAAGGAGTAGGTTGGCTTCATCCTAGCTAGGACGGACCTGTTTGTTCTTCTGGTAGTCCATGTTATATTCAAAATTTCTCCATCACCATAGCTCAAGGGCACCAATCCTCTTTCTATCATCCCTAGTAATGGTCTAGCTCAATCATTCATAACAAGCAATAGCGAAGACTATGGCCTGGATCAGATCCAGACTGATGTTGCTTTTCAGCACTCTGGTGAGGTGTCTGACAGCCGACTTTCCCAATGCAAATTAGTCTTTTTATTTTCAGGCTGCTGGTACCAAGGGTGTTGATTGTGAAGCCAAGCAAACCAGAGCTATTTACAATCTCAATCTCTTCGACATCCATCATGATGCTGCCAATTAGCCCAGTAGTGAGAATCTTCTCACTTGGTCATGGTGATTTTTTTAAATGTGCTTTTGTATTCTATTGTCTAGGATTTTGTTAAAGATTTTTGCCATCTGTGTTCACAAGAGACACTGGTCTGTAATTTTCTTTCTTGATAATACCTTTGCCTTCTTTTGTTATTAGGATTATTCTTGCTATAAGAGTGTTCCTTCTTTTTCAATTTTTTGAAATAATTTAAGTAGAATTCTTGATATATCCTCTCTGAATGATCGGTAGAATTAAATTGTGAAGCCATCAGGTGCACTTCATGACAGGTTCAGTTTCTACTTTTGTGATGAATCTGTTCAAGTGTTCTGTATCGGTCCTTGTCAATATGGTAAGAGCATGAGTTTCAAGGAATCCTAGATTTTAAAATTTATCAAGGTATGGCTTTTCCTAGTATTTTGATATTACCAATTTAATTTTATCTGGTCTGTTGTTAGGCCGGTTATTACTTTTGCCATTTGGCCATGCTACTTTTTCTGTTGCTTCTATTTACTATTGCCCATGCATTTTCCTTTGGCATCTCCATGTGGAGGCTGTCACTTAAAATTTCTTGCAGATTTGGTCTTGTTTCTATAAATTTCATAAGTTTCTTCTTTTCTGAAAAATACCTCATTTCTCTGTATTTGATGGAAAGCATTCCTGAGTATAGAATCCTTGGTTTGCTATTGTTTTCTTTCAACTTTCTGCGCATGCCATCTCATTGTTTTTTAGTTCACATGATTTCTGCTGGGAAAT
>NW_006401997.1:0-651 GCF_000299155.1 Elephantulus edwardii
TGCCTATTAGTCCAGCAGTAAGAATCATGGTTTTCTTGACATTGAGATATAATCCATACAGAAGGCTACATTCCTTGAGCTTCTGTAACAAGAGCTTAGAGACCCTATAAACGCCATCCTCATCGTCTCTGTCATAGGGCATGGATCACTATTCTGATTAGTCTAATTTAGAGTCTATCTTTCTTTTGCTGACCCTCCACCTTTTCAAGCATGTTATCCCATTCCAAGGAATACCCTCCCCTAACAACATGCCCAAAGTATATGAGATGAAGATTTACTATTCGAGGAGCACTCTGGACACATTTCCTCCAATATATACATATTCTTCCCCCCTCCAACCAGTTTCTTTGGGGGAGTTTATTCCGAGTCAAAGGGGTAAGCAAGGAGGGGCCCTCTGTGGTCTCAGAGGCTGAGATACAACACCACAATGCTGTGGGATGGGAAGGGAGCATAGGAGACAGCTTCCAATTCAGTGCTTGGCTCCTATCTGGCCTGGCTGGGTCCTGAGAAGGGGCTTGCCTGAGGGCAGAAGCATTGAAAGCTGGATGGAAGAGACAGAGGGCAGGCTGGGTCAGGTCCAGTGGACAACAGGAATGGAGACAATCAATATTTTTTTTCTATAATTATATTTTATTAATTTTCATAAACATT
>NW_006401997.1:1094-2318 GCF_000299155.1 Elephantulus edwardii
AAAAGATTCTTTCATTGTTTTACAAACCCTCCCCCAGGTCCCCTCCACCATGCAGCCCTCGCTCTAGAGACAATCAATATTGTTGGCCAGGTACATGGCTCTGGTCAGGCCAGACAGGCTAGGTAAGGCGAGGCTCTATGTCCAAGTGTACGGTGTAGTGGGTGAGCAAGGGTTTATCAAGACGAGGCGGATGGGATTGTATGTTTGTCTTATAGATAAAAGACGTAAAAAGAGGGAGGAAAGATAGGGTGGTATTAATAATTTTAGAATTCTCTATGTATCAGTTATAAAACTATAATTATATAATTATAAAACTAACATCCCTTTTCTTCAGCTTTCAAAACTAGTTACTTAGCCTCCAAATTCTCTGCTTCCTGTCTTTAGTCATGTAAAGAAGTTTGATCTGTCTGTTTACCAGAAGAGGAAATGTATCTATCCTAGAACCTGGTGATGCTGGCTCTCCAGTCATACATATGTAAATTGTATCTTAACCTGCCTGTTTACCAGTACTTAAATAGAATTTAAATATGAACTATACTTTTCAAATGTAAGTGAGTCTAACCTGCCTATAAAAGCCCATGACCACTCCCAGACAGAGTGGCAGTCTTGGAGGTGACTAGCTGTCTCTCAGATCTGTGTAAACTAAAGTGCTTATGGATATTGCAATCCTTTTGTCTTATTGGCAATTGACTACGGAAAGAACCCCTTGTGTTCAGTAACAAGGCCACCAGCCCTCCTGAGGGACCAGAGCTTTTGTAAGTCATGGAGTGGTCCCCACAGCCCTGAAGACCTGAGAGCAGCACTTGATACCTCTGGACATCAGGGTTATAGGACAGAGACATGCTCATGTAGATTATACAGTGGTATTAATAAGTTCTGAATTCTCTATATAGGTAACAATTATAAAATTATCGTTTTCTCCAGCCTGCATTACTGGTTGCTTGACCTTGGAGTTTTACTGTCCTTTCTTTGATCTGTCTGTTTATCAGAAGAAGAGATGCATCTCCTAGATTAGCTGTTATCTCTTTGAAGCTGTTTTCCCCAATCATATGTAAATTGTAACTTAATCTGCCTGTTTGCCTGGAAAGGGAGTATCTTGGATGTGAATGATTATCTTTCAGATATAGAAATTCTTTGATTTTACTAACAAAAGGTTAATGTTAAGTAAGTTGGTGTCTCACCCTCCTATAAAAGCCCATGACCACTCTCAGACTGCGGGGGGGG
>NW_006401997.1:2418-4771 GCF_000299155.1 Elephantulus edwardii
AGGGGAGCATGGGAGGAGCCAGATTTGGGTGGGGTGAGCGGGGACGGGGAATGGGGAAACATGGGGTCGAGCAGGAAGTCCTGGGGATAGGGAATGGAGAGCCCGACAGGGGTACGGTGGAGTAGGGAAGGTAGAGTGTGGAGCCTGGCGGCAGGCCTGTGCTAAAACCTGCAGAATATGGGGGGGAGGGGAGGCTCAGGAGGAGGGAGGCCTGGGGAGGTCCAGGCAGAGGGGGTCCACTGAGTGGAGGGGGTCAGGTGGGGAGGCAGAGGGTCACACGGACAGGGCAGGGGCCAGGCTGGTGGGGGAGGACAGATTTGCGCAGGCCAGAGGGGAGGAGGAGCTGCGGAGGACGAGCAGTGGGGAAGGCCTGGGCTGGAGGCCTGCAGAGGGCGGCCCAAGAAGCTGGGCCAGAAGGGGGGCTGGGGGGGCTTTCAGCACTTTGGTCTGGGGTGGGAGGAAGGAGAGGGATCTCAGTCCTTAGTGAAGCAGGACTTGATTTTGTAGCTATCCGTGGCCAGCATGCCCTTGGGCGCTTCCTTCATATGATAGGGTCGTTTTAATAAGTCCAGAATTCTCTATATATGTATCAGTTATAAAACTATAGTTATATAATTATAAAACTAACATTTGTTTTCTTCATCCTGCAAAACTAGTTACTTAGCTTCCAAATTCTCTGCTTCCTGTCCTTAATTATGTAAAGTAGTTTGATCTGTCTGTTTGCCAGAAGAGAAAATCCTAGATCCTGGTGAGGCTGGTTCTCCAGTCATATGTAAATTATATCTTAATTACCCTTTTTTACTAACAAAAGTGCATTGTTAAATGAGCTAGAATTTCACCCTAGTATAAAACCTCCCAGACAGGGAGGCAGTCTTGGAGGTGACTCGCTGTCTCCAGATCTGTGTAATAAAGTGCTTATGGATATTGCAATCCGTTTGTCTTATTGGCGATTGACTACAGAAAGAACCCCTGGCATTCAGTAACACATGGACGTCAGGAACTCTCAGTCCTCCACCAGTAACTGCCCACCATGTACTTGATCTTCTTAATCTTGACATCCTTTAGGTAGGTGTGTGCTGGATATACTTTATGCAGGACATAATCTCTTTGCTCACTCAGGAGATCTTTATCTGGTACTCCACTGCGTACTTCAGCACAAAGGACTGCTTCTTGAAGCTCTCCAGGTTGCTGGTCAGGTACAACTCCAGGGTCAATGCTGCACACCCAGGTCAAGTGGGTCACAACATTTGAGACCCTGGAGTCAGCAGAGGCAGCTACATGGCCCAGGACAGCCTCCTTGTACTTGCAAAGGCTCTCTTCATCCTTGTCCAGCTCCTGGGTCTCCAGGATGCTCTTCTGAGCAGATAGCTTGTAGTTGACCTAGTGCTCCTCCTCCTGTTCTCAGTCATGTCTGGACCAGGTGCTTAGTGGTGGGCTCCTGGATGGCCTCTCGCACATGTTTTGATGGTCGATACGATATTCAATACACATCTCCAGCTCCACAATTCAAAGGCATTGATTCTTCTGTCTACCTTATTCATTGTCTTGCTTTCAGATGCATAGCTAGTGATGGAAAAGACCATAGCAAACTTTAGTCTTTACGTTGGCATCATTTCTTATCTGTACTTTGGAGAGGTCCCTAAGAGCATACTTTCTCATTGCAGTGTATCTTTTGATTTCTTGATCTTGACTGCTGATGCAAAATATGTTGATTGTAGATCCAAGTAATATCAAATGATTGGCAATCCCAATCTTTTCTTCATCTACCACAATGTTGCCTATTGGTCTAGTGGGGAAGATTGTGTCTTCCATGTTGAAGGATGTAGGCTGCTTTTCTGTATGTAGCAAGTCCTCCTCCTCACATTCGTTAAGCAAGCAAGATTGTTTCATCTGCATAAAGCAGGTTGTTGATGAGACTTCCTCTGATACTGATGCCACATTTTTCTTCATAGAGTACAGTTTCTCAAACAATTTGGTCAACACCTCAATAGGTATGAGGGTACAATCCTGATTTACTTCTTTATTTTGAACGATATAGTATTTCCTTGCTCTGTTTATATAACAGCTTCTTGGTCTGGATATAGATTTCATACAAGCACATTTAAACGTTCTGGGATTCCCATCTCAATGTTAACCATTCTTCGTTATGATCCACAGAATCAAATGTATTTGCACAATCAGTTGTATTTTTTTACAACGTAAAAAATGGACATTATTCTGGTATTCTCTGCTTTCAGCCAGATATCCCTATTGCCATAGCCTCTTCTAAAACTAGCTTGATCTTCTTGAAAGGAAAATTTAAAATAATAATAATGTCCCCAAACCCATACCTTTGATCTGTATTGTAAGAACC
>NW_006401997.1:5271-6727 GCF_000299155.1 Elephantulus edwardii
CAGCCACTTGGAGGTAAGAGGATCCTCTAGAATTTCTTTGTTTCTTTGTCTGTGCGGCGCCGCCAAACCTGTGTGTTCGTAAGTCTGTTTTATTTTCAGTTTACTTTCAGTTTGTGACTGTGGCAAAAAAAAAAAGCAGGCGTGCTTGGAAAAACCACGAGTCACAGCCCAGAGGGAGACGTCCCTTTGGGTGGATTACAGATCCAGAGGCTTTAATGGTCTCCGGTCCGTCTGAGGGACTTAGAGTGTCCCGCCGGAGAGGAGGGGCCCGGAGGGCTCTCCCATCTGAAGCAGCTTTCAATTGGTTGTCGCGAAGAGAGCTGCTTGTGTGTCTTGTATTTCTTGTGAGTGTCTGCTGTGTTTTGTGGGTGACTGAAATGGGACAGGAGCTAACAACACCCCTTTCCCTGACTTTAGGACATTTTTCTGACGTACGAACTAGGGCTAATAATCTCTCCATTAATGTTAAAAAAGGACCTTGGCAAACCTTCTGTAACTCTGAGTGGCCCGCTCTGGGAGTCGGTTGGCCACCAGAGGGCGTATTTGACTTAACAATCATTTTAGCGGTTAAAGATCTTGTTTTCCAGGAAGGACCAAACGGGCATCCTGACCAACAGCCATGCATCATCGTGTGGCAGGATTTAGTGCAGAATCCACCACCGTGGGTAAAACCTTGGATCTTGAAGAACCATACCACCCCTCCACACGCATTAGCCCTAAAAGCCCGAACTTCTGAGTCCAAAGTTCCTCTGGCCCCAGAAGCTGCACCATCAGCACCACCCAAAATTTATCCTGAGATTGAGAATCCACCTGAGTGGCCTGAAATGCGTCACAATCCTCCCATGTCAGGGCCAGGTTGATCCCAGTCCCCCCATCCCCACGAGTGCCCCCCAGGGACCAGCATGGGGGACTCGCAGTTGGAGAGGCCTAGAGAGCCCAGATTCCACTGTGGTTCTCCCCTTACGAGCCTACGGAGGGCCCCCAGAGCCAGGACAACTCCAACCCCTCCAGTACTGGCCATATTCCTCTGCTGACCTCTGTAATTGGAAGACTAACCATCCTTCCTTTTCAGATAACCCCACAGGACTTATTGGACTAATTGAGTCCCTCATGTTCTCTCACCAACCTACCTGGGATGATTGCCAGCAACTCCTCCAGGTCGTCTTCACTACCGAGGAGTGAGAGAGAATTCAGACGGAAGCCAGAAAAAATGTCCGAGAGGCTGCAGGACAACCAGTCCAGACTCCTGCTGCCATGGATGCGGGATTTCCTCTCGTTCGCCCCAACTGGGATTATAACACTGCTGAAGGTAAGGAGCAGCTATCCACTTACCGCCGGCTCTCGTAGCGGGTCTCAGAGGGGCTGCGTGACGCCCCACTAATTTGGCTAAGGTAAGAGAAGTCCTTCAAGGACCTACTGAACCCCCCTCTGTGTTCCTAGAAAGACTAATGGATGC
>NW_006401998.1:0-2229 GCF_000299155.1 Elephantulus edwardii
TGGCGCAGGATAGAGCAGGGTTTAGAGCTGTTGTGCATAGGGTCGCTATGAGTCGGAAACGACTCGATGGCACATAACAACAACAACTACAAGAAACCAAAAAAGACCTGGTGAAGTGGAAGAATATCCCTTGCTCATGGATAGGAAGATTCAATAATGTGAAAATGGCAATACTACCAAAGGCAATTTACATGTTCAATGCAATCCCAATACAAATATCAATCCCATTCTTCAATGGAAAATTGATGGAAAAGGTAATCTCCAGTTTCATTTGGAATGGAAAGAAGCCCCGAATAAGCAAAGCACTCCTTAAAAATAGAAAAAGGTAGGAGGCATCTTACTCCCTGATTTCAAATCCTACTACACTGCCGTGGTGTTTAAGACAGCATGGTACTGGTACAATGACAGACACATAGATGAATGGAATAGAATTGAGAACCAGGAAATCAGCCCATCTACTGATGGTCAACTGATTTTTTACAAGGAGAAGAAATCAGTTCAGTGGGGAAATGACAGCCTTTTTAACAAATGGTGTTGGCAAAATTGGAAAACTAACTGCAGAAGACTCAAACAAGATCCACACCTCACTCCATACACAAAACCCAGCTCTAGGTGGATCATGGACTTAGGACTAAAACCAAGCACTATAAACTTTATTAAAGAAAAGCTTGGAAGAACTCTAGAAGTCTTAATCCACAACATAAAGAGTCTTCCAAGTATCCTCAAAAATCTACAACCAGGAGAAGAGAAAATAGATGAATGGGACCTTCTAAGAATCAAATCCCTATGCACATCCAAAAACTTCTCCAACAGGGTACAAAGGGAAACCACAGACTTGGAAAAAGTATTTGGTAATGACATAACAGATAAGGGACTTATATCTAGAATTTATAAAATACTTGAGCACCACAATAAGATAAAGGTGTGACTTTAAAACCTGTATGGGACTGCAGGCCGGGGCCTGGAGCCCCCATTCTGGGAGTTTGGTTGTTTGCTGCATCTTGATGGCAGTCCTGATGGGCACATAAGGGAAGGTTTTGGGGTCCTGTTTGATGTGTATTACAGCTCTTTTCCCCCCAAGAGCAGGTGTCCTTGAGCCTTTGCCTAGGATGGAGGTCTGCTCAAAGGTGTGGCTTTAAAACCATGAAGGGGGAGGGAATGGGACTGCAGGCCAGGCCCTGGAGTCCTTGGGCCAAATTTCTTAATTTTTGAATGAATTATTCCTTAAATGATACAGCAATGTTTTGTCTATTTGCAGAACTGAACAACTTGCTGTTGCTGTGATGCTGCACACTATTCCATAGTCTTGTCAAATACCATAAAGGTCAGCCATTATGTACAATGTTTGGATAAGCTTCCAGGTTGAACTATGCTGGAAAGCAGGAGCGGCATCCAATTCCTAAACTAGATGCCTCTGGAAACTCTGCTAACTCTCTAAGCTCTACAAACTCTGTAAACTCTATAAATGTACAGAAATTATTTTAATTATAGAGCAGAGTTATGTACAGAAATTATGTTAGTTATAGAACAGAGTTCAGGTCTTTTGTGCAAAACTTACTCTCAGTTGTATTTGACTTGATGACACTTAACCACAGCTAAGTAAAACTAGTGCTGTTATATTTGGAGGAACATTCTTCCACTTTGTACATCACTCTTTGTCAATGTGTAGTATGAAGTAACCTGTGTTTGCTGTGATACTGAACCTTGTACCATTGGGGTATCAAATACCAGAATGGTTTCCCAATGTGGACAATAGTTGGTGGAGCTCCCAGTTGTAAAACAGGATTGGAAGCCGAAGTGGCATCCACTTCCTAAACCACATGCCTCTGGAAACTCTGTGAACTTGGAGAAATGATGATAGTTATGGAAAGGCATTAGGTCTTTTGTTCATAGTGTCGCTATGAGTCACGCTTGACTAGACGGCAATCAACAACAATTATTTGTATGACAACAGTTCAGAATAAGAGTTGCATAATAAAGTGGACTGGGGTTGTGGTGGGGAATTGTACAACAATGAAGGAATTTTTTTTTCCAAAGAGAAAAGTGCCCTGGGGAGGAAAATGTGCAAACAATGAATGAATGGATGGAAATCCAAGTTCTCTATAAACTTTCATTAAAATCCCAATTAAAAAAATAAAGCCTAAAAAATGAAAAAAGTACATACTATTTGAAAATCTTTTAGTAACAAACTTAAAAAAAAAATCCTGATTTCTTGATCTCACACAGTTT
>NW_006401998.1:3389-6581 GCF_000299155.1 Elephantulus edwardii
CATCGCGTCGCTTGTGACTCATAGAGACCCTATGTACAACAGCCCTAAACCCTGCTCTGTCCTGTGCCAATCTCACTGTCCCTGACACACCCACCCCGACTACCCCAGTCACTGAATCAATCCACCTCATAGAAGGTCTTCCCCTCCTGCATTGTCCCTCCACTCTCCCAAGCATGACGTCCCTCTCCAAGGACCTCCCCTGAAACATGTCCAAAGTATGTCACATGAAGTCTTAGAAGCTTTGCCTCCAAGGAACAGCCTGGTTTAACCCTCTCCAGGATAAACCTGTTCATTTTCTTAGCAGTCCATGGTAATTCAATACCCTTTTTCAGCACCACAGCTCAAAAGCATCAATTCTCTATCTTCCCTAGTCATTGCATAGCAAGTGATTGCAAAGACCATGGCTTGTATCAGGTGCACGTTAGTCTCCAGACTGACACCATTACTTTTCAGTACCCTGGAGAGGTCCCTATTAGCAGACTTTCCCATCACAATACGTCTTTTAATTTCCTGACTGCTGATGCCAAGAGTGTTGACTGTGGAGCCAAGCAAACTAAATCTGTGAACAATCTCAATCTCTTCATCATCCATCCTGATGCTGCCAATTGGCCCAGTGGTGAGTGTCTTCTTGATATTGAGCCTTAATCTATATCGAAGGCTGCAGTCCTTGACCCTCTGCAGCAAGTGCTTCCTCAGTTTCAAGGTCCTCCTCAGTTTCAGCAAAGCAGGGTTGTGTCATCTGCATAATGCAGATTGTTGATGGATCTTCCACCAATCCTGATGCCACATTTCTCCTCATATAGCCAGGCCTCCCAGGTAATTTGTTCTGCATATAGGTTAAAAAGGTTTGATGATATGATACATTATCCCTGGCATACACCTTTACCAATTTTCAACCATGTAGTGTTTCTTTGCTCTTGTTCCAAGTATAGTTTTCGCATTAGCACCATAAAGTGTTCTGGAATTCCCACTCTTCTCAGAGTCAGCCACACAAATGCCTTTGCATAATCAATGAAACACAGATATACATTCCTCTGGTATTCCCTGCTTTCATCTAACATTATCCATCTAACATTTAGCTACAATATCCCTAGTACCATGACCCCCTCTAAACCCAGCTTGCACTTTTGGCAGTTCTCGGCTCATGTGCTGTTTCAGTCGTTTTTGGATAATCTTCAGCAGAATCTTACTTGCATGTGATATAAATGATATTGGCCCATAATTTCCACATTCTGTTGGTTCACCTTTCTTTGGAAAGGGAACAAGCATAGATCTCTTCCACTCAGTTGGCCAAGTGGTTGTTCTCCAGATTTCTTGGCACAACTTGGTGAGGACATCCAGGGCAGCATCTGTTAGCTGAAATATGTCAATTGGTATACCATTTATTCCTTATTTTGTGCTAATTCCTTCAAAGCAGCTTCAACTTCTTCCTTCATCACTGTAGGCTCTTGCTCTTACGTTGTTTCATGAACTTCTTCTGTGTCTGCCAATCCCTTTCAATACAGTGAATCTGTATACTCTTTCCATCTTCTTTTATTTTCTTATAAATTATTTATTATTATTAATTTTAATGAAAATTTACAGATATTTTGGATTTCTATTCATTCATTGTTGCATTTTTCTCCCTTCCTAGCCCTCCCCTCCAGTTCGTTCTTCTCTTTGAAAAGTAAAAGAAAAATTCTTTCCTTGTTATGCAATCCCTCCCACCAAGTCCACTCCACTATGTAGCCTTCGTTCTGGACTTCCATCTTCTTTTAATACTTCTGGATCATTTAATATTCTGCCTAAAGCATCCTTAATTATAGCAACTCGAGGTTTGGATTTGTTCCTCAGTTCCTTGAGCTTAAGAAATGCTGAACGTGTTTGGCCCTTTTGCTTTTCTGACTCCAGCTCCTTGCACATTTCATTTTACTTTGTCTTCTCATGCTACCTTTTGAAATCTTCTGTTCAGCTCTTTAGTATCTTGAATTCTTCCTTGTGCTTTGGTTTCTAGGTGCTCCAGTGCAATATTCAGAGTCTCTTCTGACATCCATTTTGGTCTTTTTCTCCTCCTCTGTCTTTGTAATGACCTTTTACACTCTTCCTGGATGATACTCTTTATATCCTCTCACAACTGATCTGGTCTTCGCTCATTGGTGTTCAAGGCCTCAAACTTGTTCCTGAGATGGTTCTGAAATTCAGATGGGAGAGGCTCAAGGTCATATTTTTGTTCCTGTGGATTCTATTTCATTTTCCTTAGCTTCAGCTTGAACTTGCATATGAGTAGTTTGTGGTCTGTTCCACAATCAGCACCTGGCCTAGATTTCACAGCTGATATTGAACTTCTCCAGTGGTTCTTTCCACAGATGTAATGCATCTAATTCCTATGCATCAGGTGAAATCCATGTGTATAACCTGCATTTATGTTCCTTATAAAATATATTTACAACAAATAAGTCTTTGTGCAAAATTCAATCATTCTATCTCCAGCTTCATTCCTGTTACCGAGTCCATGTTTTCAAACTACTAATTCTTCTCTGTTCCCAACTTTTGCATCCCTATTATCCATTATAATTAATGCATCTTGATTACATGTTCAATCGATCTCTGACTGCAGAAGTTGATAGACATCTTCTATTTCCTCTTCTTTGGCTCTGGTTGTTGGTGCATATATCTGAGTGGTAGTGGTATTCACTGGACTTCCTGTATGCATATGGATATTATCTAGTCACTCACAATATTGTACTTCAAAATGCATCTAGAAGTTACTTCTTTAACTAGGAAAGCAACCCCATTTTTCCTCACCTTTTCATCTCTGGAGTAATATACCATATGATCATCCGACAAAAAATGCCCCATGCCAGTCCATCTTATCTTGCCAATACCTAATATATCAATATTTATGCATTCCATTCTTCCTTAAAAATATCTCATTTTCCTACATTCATGTTCTCACATTCCATGTTCCAATCACTAATGTCTGCTTACAACTGTTCCTCTTCCTTTGTATTTCCATTCCTGAAAACTCAATTCCAGTTTCCCTGTTAGCCTATGTTTGTTCTGTTGTACATAGGGTTTTCAGAGGCCTGCTATTTTTTTTTTATGAACAAGCCAATTTCTGAGTTATACCTCTTATTTAAAACAAGTCAGACCCAGATCTGGGGCTTTTTGTTGTTGTTAAATCAATAAGCCTTTCATTAGCTTGGTCCGCCT
>NW_006401999.1:0-490 GCF_000299155.1 Elephantulus edwardii
CCACATATTACAACAAACTCACATATATAACCACATACCCATATATATAACATATCCACAGATAACAACATACTTACATATATAACATCATATCCACATATACAACAGCATATCCACATATAACAACATACTCACATATATAACAACATACCCATATATATAACCACATCTCACGGGGCACCTGCCCCAGGCCGTCGGCCGCCTTGCTGTGTGCCCTCCGGTTCTGGAACCACACCTGCATGCGCCCATTCAGGAGGCCCGTGCGGCACAGCCGCTTGTGCCTGGCCGCAAACCCGGCAACGGGTTCTCGCCAAAGGCTTCTGCCAGCACCCTGCTCTGAACGGCCGTGATGGCTGTCCACCTGAGAGGAGCGCTGCCTCCGCGCGCGCACCGCTGGCTCCCCTCCCTGCTCCCCTGCGCTTGGCAGGGCTGGGCTCTCGGCCGCCCGTTTGCGCCGCCGCTCATTCTTGAACCAGACGTGGATCCGTGG
>NW_006401999.1:978-1482 GCF_000299155.1 Elephantulus edwardii
TTTATCTATCAAAGGCCAGCACCACCACCTCCACCACCATCCCAGATCTGCTGCACTCTGCCACTCATTGCCTCCCCGCTCTCCTCGAGCAAAGCACTGCAGGTGGAGGCCAGGCGGGGAGGTGGGGGTCGGGGGTAGGGGGTGGGGTGGGTGGCAGGAGGGATCGGGGCCCAGGGAAGAGGTTACGTGGTGGCCCCTGCAGCGCCGCTGGGAAGCCCATGGAGCTCAAGCTCCAGTCCACTGTGCGGTCACCGCGAGAGAGCATGAAGGAGGGCATGGAAGGAAGGGTTTCAGAGAGCGGGGCTGGAGGGTGTCCACTGCCCGGCTGCCCACCGGCGAGAATAGAACACATTGGGTGTTGCGGCCCTGAGCCTCCCCGCAAGGCTCGCTCGCGTGTCCCAGAAACCCTTCCTCTGGTCTTTGGGCGCTTGACAGAGTAGGAAAGGTGCCTGTGGGTGGTAAGAAGTCACCCGGCTTAGGGGCCTCGCCCATTGGCCAGCGGGG
>NW_006401999.1:3127-4155 GCF_000299155.1 Elephantulus edwardii
CACATATATATACCACAACTAATGAACATCTAACAACATACTCACATATATAACAACATACCCACATATATAACAACATAGCCAACTATAACACTATACTCACATATATAACATACCCACATATATAACAACGTACCCACATATATAACAATATACACACATATAAGAACATACTGACATATATAACAACATACCTGCATATAAAACAACATATCCACAAATAACAACATAGTCACATATATAATATCGTACCCACACATAAAACAACATACCCACATATATGAGATCATAATCACTTATAACAACATAGTCACATATATAACAACATACCCACATATATAAGAACATATACACATATAAAAACATACTCACATATATAACAATGTATCCACATATATAACAACAAACCCACATATGTAAGAACATAATCAAATATAAAAACATACTCACATATATAACACCATACCCACATATATAACAACAGAGCCAAATAAAACAAAATACTCATATATATAACATACCCACGTATATAACAACATATCCATATATAACAAACTACTCACATATATAACAACATACCGACATATATAACAACATGTCCACATATAACAACATATATCTATAACAACTTACCCACATATATAACAACATAGCCACATAAAAAATATACTCACATATATAACATACCCACATATATAACAACGTACCCACATATATAAAAACATACCCACATGTATAACAACGGACTCACATATATAACAACATACCCACATATATAAGAATATAATCACATATAAAAACATGCTCACATATAACACAACATACCCACACATATAAGAAAATAGCCACATATAATAACATAATCACATATATAACAACATACCCACATATATAACAACATATCCACATATACAACAACATATCCATATATTACAACAAACTCACATATATAACTACATACCCATATATATAACAACATATCCACAGATAACAACATACTTACATATATAACATCATATCCACATATA
>NW_006401999.1:5573-5987 GCF_000299155.1 Elephantulus edwardii
AACATACTCACATATATAACAACATACCCACATATGTAACAACATATCCACAAATAAGAACATAGTCACATATATAACAACGTACCCACATATAAAACAACATACCCACATATATAATAACATATTCACTTATAACAACATACTCACATATATAACATCATACCCACATATATAAGAACATATACACATATAACAACATACTCACATATATAAGAACATAATGACATATGACAACATACTCACATATATAACAACATACACACATATATAACAACATATCCACAAATAACAACATAGTCACATATATACCAATATACCTACATATATAACAACATACCCACATATATAAGAACATAATCGCATATAACAACATACCCACATATATAACAACATATCCACATATATAACAACATA
>NW_006401999.1:6225-6669 GCF_000299155.1 Elephantulus edwardii
AACATATCCACATATAACAACATACTCACATATATAACAATATACCCACATATATAACAACATATTCACCTATTTCAAAATACTCACATATATAACATACCCACATATATGAAAACGTACCCACATATATAACAACATACACACATAAAGAAGAACATACTCACATATATAACAACATACCAACATATATAACAACATATCCACATATAACAACATACCCACATATATAACAACATATCCACAAATAACAACATGGTCACATATATAACAACGTACACACATATAAAACAACATACCCACATATATAAGAACATAATCACCAAACTCACATAT
The DNA here is from genome assembly GCF_000299155.1 of Elephantulus edwardii. Lineage (NCBI taxonomy): Eukaryota > Metazoa > Chordata > Mammalia > Macroscelidea > Macroscelididae > Elephantulus > Elephantulus edwardii. The sequence continues at coordinate 6,559 of NW_006401999.1, forward strand.
ATAACAACATACCCTCATATATAAGAAAACATCCAATTATAACAACATACTCACATATATAACAACATACCCACATATATAACAACATACCCACATATATAACAACATATC
>NW_006402000.1:0-6625 GCF_000299155.1 Elephantulus edwardii
TGATGGGTATATCATTTACCTTTGTCTAATGCATATTTTAGCTTAATGATCTGGTCTTTGAAATGAAACCATTTAGATAAATGAGAAGTGGGGTAACTTTTAATAGATGACTCATTCAGCTTTTATCTATTCTGAATGAGCAATTCAATATGTTGATTATATACATGTTATACCAGGTTGACTTTATCAGAATGTTATTATCATTTTATGTACTGTCTTGTAGGAACTGACCCATAGCTGACCTTGCAATGAATGTTCAGTAAATTGCACAGGAAGAGACCACCTAAATTCCTTCAGTGGAAGAGTTGATAGATTCAAACCATGTCCTTTTGTGTTGGCAGAATATGCATGTGGATATTTTGCTATCCCCTAAAATTCTTCTAAATGACTTTCCTTCAAACTTGATAATTGTGCTCAAGGAGTGGAAGGTGTTTTGTGTATTAACCTGAGCAAAGCATAATTAAGAATGTAAATCCCAAGAAAAGCAAAACCAAATGAAATTCAAAGTCAAACATAAACAGTGTCTGGATTATTTCATCACTGCTTCTTTTTATCACCTCAAGAACGAACCAACTATATACTAAAAGGATTAAGCATACTATCACATCCTTGTTGAATAAACACTAGTCATTGCAATGTAGTCTTACAAGCTGAGAATAACACAGAGAAAATGTATTCTACCTATTATAGGTTCCATATATTCCAGAGATAGAAAGTTGTTTTTCTGTCTGGTAACTTGAACATTTAAGCATAAATTTTTTTCTTGGAAGTCTCTCAAATCTTAATGGGCATGGGTTAGGCAGCTCATTACTATTGCTTTTAAATAGAGTCAGAGTGAACAAATAATTTCCACACAAAAATAATGTCTAAATCCAGAGAGAACATTGACTATTTCCTTACTAACTATACAAGGAGATTTAGAACACATAATTTTTTTGTCCACTTATTTGATGGTGACAATTGTATTTCTTTGTTTAAAGGTGTGAAGGAAATTATGATCAAAGAAATGAAATAGTTTATCAGAGTTCACACATCTGGTAAGTAGAGAGCTTGCATTTTACTTCTTTCATTTTAAAATCCAAATTATTTTCTATTTCTTTTATACTATGAGGGAAATAATAACAAGGGTTTTAATTTTATAGATAACAACTCTATTTTATTTCTTTTATTTTTATAGCATAGTTTAAATTGCTTCAACATGCATTTCAAATTTCATTTTTAATTCCATTTCATTGTATTTTCTCACTATTCCTGAGGAGCAATTAGAAGCTGATTTTGTTTCCATTATTCTTCAGAAATAAAAATAGGAGTAAAGGCAAATTCCTTCTCATTTAAAATGATCTACAGTATCCATGATGCTGTTGCAATGTGCTGTTGAATCAGAACCAACTCCTAGCTGACCCTCTAGTGGTTTTTCAGATGTTGTGTATTTTGTGGGAGGAATTTCCCCATCCTTCTCCCATGGAGCTCCTGGTGGATTTAAACTACCTGCCTTTGGGTTAGTAGCACAACCATTTACCCACTATGCCACTCATTCCATGGATCTACAGTAGAATCGTACATTTTACCAGGACCCTCAAACAGCAATTTAAACTCTTGAAATATCTTTGGTCAGACTATGGATATTGATAACAAGTCACTCTATTCATCGATAACCCCATGCACAACCTAAAAAAAGTCATTGTGATCCTAAGATATGCATTGGTCAGTTTTCAGAAGTAGATTTCTAAGACATTTTACAGTCTATCTTAGACTCGAAACTCTTCTACATCCAGTTCAGAATCATAGAAATACAGCTTCCACTAACAGACTGATTCACTGATACAGAATTGAACCTGGGATACCCACATGGAGACATGACCTGGGATTCTTGGGAAATTAAAAAGTTAGCCAAAAGGAGGGATATCTTCAATGAACTGGATTGGCAGAGTAACTATAACAAAGAGTTTCAGCATGGTAAAGAACTGGATGATAGCACAGGACAATGCAAAATTTTGATTTGTTAATTGTAAGGTCACTATCCACTTCCTAAACAACATGCCTCTGGAAACTCTATGGACTTTGATTTATGTTGATAATTATAGAAAGGCTTCAGGCCTTTTGTTCTTAGGGTTGTGCTCAACCCAAATGCAATCAATGACAACAGCAACATGAGCAGTATACCATATGATTAGCTGATTCAAAGTGACAAATGGTAGTGCATCATATCGTGCTAATGCCTAGTATGTTGATGTTCATGCATTCCATTCCATTTTTCAAAATTTCTAGTTTTCCAACATTGAAGCTTAGTACATGCCATGCTCCAATTATGGAATAAGCTTTTCATTGTTTTTCCTCATTATGACTGACTTGCAATCTGGGCTTTATCACTACTACTTTAACTATCTACATTCCTCTACTATTGATAGGGTTTTCAGAAGCCAGTTATTTATGAAGTGGATGGCCAATCCTGCTTCCAATGAATAATGAAAACAGAAGAAGAATTGATTCCTTTGAGTTGTGGTGTTGGAGAGGAGTGATGAATATCCAAAATTGTCAAAAGAGCAAATAGATATGCATTGGAGGAGGTACAGCCAAAGTGCTGTTTAGAGACAAAAATGGTGAGGCTTCACCTCAATTCTTTTGGGCATGTTGTTAGGAGGGGCTATTCCTTGGAGAAGGACATGATGCTTGGAAAGGTAGAAGGTCAGTGAAGGCGAAGAAGACTTTCAACCAAGTGGATTGACACAGCAACTGCAACAATAAATTCTAATTTGTCAGGAAGTGTGAAGATGGCACAGGATAGGACAGGCTTCAGATCTATTGTTCATAGGTTCACTATGGGTCCTACTCTACTATCTAGCAACTAATAAAAATGTATTGTTTTTGGTGTTGCTATGTTCCATCAAGTTACCTGTGACCATAGTGACCCTATGTCAGCAGCTCTGAAGCCTGCCCTATTCTGTGCTAGTCTCACTGACTCCAACACACCTACCCCTATTACCCCAGGTGCTATATCAATCCATCTCATATGAGGTCTTCTTCTTATATACTGCCACTCCACCCTTCCAAGCATGATATCCTTCTTCAATGACTTGTCCCTCCTGACCACGTGCCTAAAGTATGTGAGAATGAACATTCAAACTCCTAGCCTCTAAGGAGAAACTTGGTTTCACCCTCTCCAAAACAAACTTATTTGTTTTCTTGGTGGTCTACAGTATGTTCAAGACTCTTCTCCAGCACCACAACTCAAAGGCATCAATTCTTTTTCTGTCATCCTTAGTCATTGCCCAGTTCTCTGATACATAGCAAGTAATTGTGAAGACCATGGCCTATAGCAAACACACCTTAATCTCTAGACTGACACTGTTGCTTCTCAGTACTCTGGAGAGGTTCCTGACTTTTTCTAGTACAATTTGTCTTTTTTTTACATCCTCACTGCTGGTATCAAGAGTATTGATTGTGGAGTCAAGCAAACTATACTCAGTATCTTCTCCATCTCTCATCATGCTGCCAATCAGCCAAGAGGTGAGAATCTTTGTCTTTTTGATGTTGAACTTACATCTATATTGAAGACTACAGTACTTGACTGTCTGCAACAAGTTCTTCTTGTCCTCCTCAGTTTTAGCAAGCAAGGTTGTGTCATCTGCATAATGCAGGTTGTTGATCATGGTGTCACATTCTTCTTCACAAAGCCCAGCCTTCTGAATGATCTGTTCCATATATAGATTGAAAAGGTATGGAGACAAGATGCATCCTTGATACACTTCTGTCCTGATTTTGAACCATACAGTGTTTCCTTGCTGTGTTATGAGGACAGCTTCCTGGTCAGAATATAGGTTTCGCATGAACACAATCAAGTGTTCTCGGATTCCCATTCTACTCAAGGTCAGCCACATTTGCTGTGGTCTACACATTCAAATGCCTTAGCATTGTCAATGAAACACAGATATATATAAGTAATAGTCAACTAGATGACACCACACAAAAATAATATAAAAAAGGCAAGAAGAAGGTAAAGCCAAGCTGCTCCTTAGAGACAAGAATTGTGAAGTTTCATCTCTCATACTTTGGGCATGTGGTTAGGAGGGCATGATGATGTTCTGGAGAAAAACATCATGCTTGGAAGTGTGGCAAAACAGTGCAAGAGAAGATTCCAGATGGAGTGATGGGAGATAGATTATTAACATAGTAACTGGGATAATTGGGACAGTTGTGTCAGAGATAATAAGACTGGATTAGGATAGGGCAAGGTACAGAGCTATCGTACCATACAACATTGCAGGTGACTCAATGGCATTTAACAACATCACGATATGGCCTGCTGGTCCAGTGGAGAGAATTTTTGCTTTATTGATATTGAGTTTAATTCCTATTGAAGGCTGTAGTCTTTGATCTTCTGTAGCAATTTATTCAACCCTTTCTCACTTTCCACAAAGTTGTGCCATCTCCATAATAAGGTTATTGTTAAGTCTTCTTCCAATCCTGATAACACTTTCTTCTTCATAGAGTCTAGTTTGAATAATTTGCTCAACAGGTGTGGCATCCACTTCCTAAATAACATGACTCTAGAATCTCTATTAACTTTGATAAATGTCGATGGTTGTAGAGGGGCTTCAGGTCCTTTGTTCATGGGGTTTTTAAGAGTTGTGCTCAACTTGAAGTCAATCAACAACAACATAAAGATTATATATATGGAGAAAGGATAGAACCCTGACACACATTGTTCCTAATTTTACACCATGAAATGTTCCTTTGCTGTGTCTAGCTATAGATTTCACTTGAAGTGTTTCGGGATTCCCATTCCTTTAAATATTACCCAAAGTTTGTTATGATTTATAGTCAAATGTCTTTGCATAGTCAATAAAGCAGAGCTAGATATTTTTCTGGTATTCTTTGCTTTCAATCAGTATCCATCTGACATCAGCAGTGATATGAGATGTCATGGCCTCTTCTAAATCCAGTTTAAACTTCAGGATGTTCACTATGTATGTATTCTTCTAGTCATTTTGAATGATCATCAACAATATTTTGCTTGCATGTGATATAAATAATATTTTTATATAAATTCCACATTCTGTTAGATCACCTCTGTTGGGAATGGGAACAAATTATGGATCTCTTCTGGTCATTAGGCCAGACATCTGTACTCCAGATTTCTTGGAAGAGACTCGCGAGCAAGTTCAGGGCTGCCTGTTATTTGAAACATGTCAGTTGGTATCTCAACAATTTCAGGGGCCTTATTTTTTGCCAATGTCTTCACCACAACTTGAACTTCTTCCTTCATTACCATAGGCTCTTGATCATCTTGTGCTTCCTGAAATATTTCAGTGTCAGCAATTCTTTTTGGCACAGTGATTCTGTCAAGTCTTTCCAACTTCTTCTGATACTTCCTAGATCATTCAACATTTTGCCTATAGCATCTCTAAGTATTATATTCAAGGCTTGAATTTGTCTCCTTTTGGGGGGACTATTCATAGAAGTAATTTTTTATTTTTGTATTCACATGCTTGCCCTCTAGAGCAATGGAATCATTGCATTTATAGTTTTAGGAAATGTTGAGAGCATGTGACCAATGCTCATGTTTTAGGTGTAATTGCAAATTTCATACAGCTATCTCATGCCTGAAATTCTGATCTCCTAACCTCAAATCGTTGAGCTTTCTCTGCTATTCCATTGTCTTTAATTTTTCCAGGCAGCTTATTATTACATTGTTGTTGTTGTGTATCATTGAGTCAGAACTGATGCATAGGTGACCCTCTGGTGGGCTTTCAGAGGCAAACCACCAACTACTCATATGCAAATTCAAGCTGAAGTTGAGGAAAATTAAGTCAAGTCCACCACGGGAACCAAGATTTGACCTTAAGTCTATACCACTCAAATTTCAAAACTATCTCAGGAACAGGTTTGAGGCCTTGAGCACCAATGAGTATAGACCAAACGAGCTTTGGGAGGATATCAAGAAAATTGTTCATGAAGAATGCAAAAGATCATTACAAGGGATAAAGAAGAAGAAAAGACCAAGATGGATGTCCGATGAGACTCTGAGTATTGCAGTAGAGCGCCAAGAAGCCAAAGCTAAAGGAAGGAATCAAGAAATTAAAGAGCTGAATAGATAATTTCAAAAGGCAGATCAGGACAACAAAGCAAGATACTATAATGAAATGTGCAGAGATCTGGAGTCAGAAAATCAAAAGAGCCAGACTCGCTCAGCATTTCTTAAGCTTAAGGAGTTGAAAAACAGATTCAAGCCTCGGGTGGCAATACTTAAAGATAGTTTGGGTAGAATGTTGAATGATCAAGGAAGTATCAAAAGGAGATGGAAGGAGTACACAGAGTCATTGTATCAGAAGAAATTGGCTGACACAGAGGAACTTCATGAAATAACATATGAGCAAGAACCTATGGTGATGAAGGAGGAAGTTCAAGTTGTTATGAAGGAACTGGCAGAAAAACAAGGCTCCAGGAGTTGACTGCATACCAATTGATTTATTTCAACAAACAGACGCTGCCCTGGATATGCTCACTAAGTTGTGCCAGGAAATCTGGAGAACAGCCAGCTGGCCAATTGACTGGAAGAGATCGGTATTTGTTCCCATTCCAAAGAAAGGTGACCCAACAGAGTGTGGAAATTATTGAACAATAT
>NW_006402001.1:0-3159 GCF_000299155.1 Elephantulus edwardii
CACTTGGGTGGCCTAGTGGTAAGAAACTGAACTGCAATCCCAAAGTCATGCAGTTTAAATCTGTAATTTGCTCCACAAGAAAGGGATGGTTAATCTCCTCCAATGAGATGCACTACTTCTGAAAACCCTCTGAAGCATCAGCTATAGGTTGGTTCGACTCAGTGACACACAACGACAACAATAGCAATAAAGCACTTGTCAGCTAACTGAAAATTCAGCAGTTTAAACCCACTACAGCCTCTCTAAGAGAAAAGACTTATCACTGGGATCTCTTAAAGATTTTCACTTTGGAAATCCTATAGAATATTTCTCCTCTGTTCTATACTACCCTATGGAGTACTTCTCGATTCAATACTACCCGATGGAGTATTTATACTTTGTTCTATACTACTCTAAGGAGTAGTTCTGTACTTTCCTATACTACCCCATGCCATCAGAGGCCACCAGAGATATGAGAACATATTAATATTACTATATAATTGAATTTTATAGTAATTACAGTTAATTTCATTTTCTGTATGTATTCTATATTTTAATAAAATTTTTACTCATAAGATAGTCTTAGATGATATCCAGATACTAGAATGTTTAGAGGCATTGACATAACTATAATTATATCAAAATTACCTCAAAAGGTATGAATTTCAGGAGAGAATTGTACACTAAAAATGAAAAATCAGATGAAAATTCAAAGATTATGGTAAGATGAAGTAACTCTACTGGAGAATGAAGATGAAGACTTTTTAAATTAGATGTCCAGAAAGAAGAAACTTTAATAACAAAAAGTTAATTACAGTATTAAGAAGAAAAGTTTAAAAAATAGTATAATGTGCAATTTGAATGTACAATGCAAATATCTTTTATAAGAAACACAAATGCAAGCTATACACATGGATTTCACCTGATGGTATGCATAGCAATCAAATCAATTACATCTGTGAAAAGAATTGCTGTAGAAGCTCAATATCAGCTGTGAAAATAGGCCAGGTGCTGATTGTGGAAAAGCTCACCAGCCACTCATATCTAAGTTCAAGCTGAAGTTGAAGAAAATGAAATAAAATCCACAGGAACCAAAATTTGACCTTAAATCTATTTCACTCAAATTTCAAAACCATCTCTGAAGCAAGTTTGAAGCCTTGAACGCCAATGAGAGAAGATCAAATGAGCTTTGGGAGACATAAAAAATATCATCCATGAAGAATCAAAAGGTCATTACAAAAGCAGAGGAGGAAGAAAAGGCCAAGATGGATGTCAGATGAGACTCTGTATATTGCACTAGAGAGCCAAGAAGCCAAAGCAAAGGGAATAAATCAAGAAATTAAGGGGCGCAACAGAAGATTTCAAAGGACAGCTCAGAAAGACAAAGCAAAATATTATAATGAAATGTACAAAGAGCTGGAATCAGAAAATCAAAAAGACTGAACTCCCTTGGTATTTCTTAAGGGGAAGGAATTGAAAAACAAATTTAGGCCATGAGTTTAAATGATCCAAGCAGCATTAAAAGAAGATGGAAGGAGTATACAGCATCACTGTACCAAAAGGAATTGGCTGACACAGAAGAATTTTATGAAACAACATATGAGCAAGTGCCTGTGGTGATGAAAGAAGAAGTTCAAGCTGCTCTGAAAAAAATGGCAAAAAACAAGGTCTGAGGAATTGATGGCATAGTGATTGACATATTACAACAAACAGACACTAAGTTCACTAAGTTGTGCCAAGAAATCTGGAAGAAAACCACCTGGCCAATTGACTGGAAGAGATCTATATTTGTTCCCATTTCAAAGAAAGGTGAATCAACAGAGAATGGAAATTATCAAACGATATCATTAATATCACATGCAAGCAAGATTCTGCTGAAAATTATCCTAAAACAACTAGAGCAGTACAGAAAACTGCCAGATGTGCAGGCTGCTTTAGAAGAAGCTGTGGTCACCACGACAAGATAAAGGTAAATAATCCAATAGAAAAATGGGCACAGGATATGAACAGACACTTCACTAAAGAAGACATTCAGATGGCTAACAAGCACATGAAGAAATGTTCAAAATCCCTGGCTCTAAGAGAGATGCAAATCAAAACAACTATGAGATATCATCTCACCCCAGTCAGAATAACAAAATTTAACAGGACAGCAAGCAACAAATGCTGGCGAGGTTGTGGAGAAACTGGAACCCTTATTCATTGTTGGGGGGAGTGTACAATGATGCAACTACTGTGGAAGGCGTTATGGTGCTTTCTCAAAAAGTTGCAAATAGAGATATCATTTGACCCAGCAATTCCACTACTGGAAATATACCCCAAAGAGACCATAACTGATATCCAAGCAGATATATGCACACCCATATTTATTGCGGCTCAAAAAGTTGCAAATAGAGATACCATTTGACCCCGCAATACCATTACTGGGAATATACCCAGAAGAGACCATAACTGACACCAGATATATGCACACCCATGTTTATTGCAGCTTTGTTCACAAGATCAAGGAGTTAGAAACAACCTAAGTGCCCATCAACAAACGAATGGAGAGAGAAGCTGTGGTATATTTGCACAATGGGATACTATGCTGCATTGAAAAACAAGGAACTCATGCAATATTATTCAAAATGGTTGACTCTGGAGAACATTATGCTGAGTGAAACTTCCCTCTCCCCCGCCCCCCACACACTTCTTCTCTTCATTTGGGGAGCTCCGCTAACACGAAATCCATAGTGAGTTCCACTGCAAATCCAAAGGCCATGCATCTCTGGTGGTTTGACTTCACTATGGGCTCTGTGGGAGAAAGAGAAATAGTCTCCTCTCATTGTGATTTACAGCCTCAGAAACCCAGGAGAAGGTCATAATAATCTGAGTGGCATCAAGTACATGATAGTGTATTGCGTTAGTTTCTTTCTTAGGTTGCTTAATTAGGGCCAATTGTCTTCTAAGTTATTTCTGTAGAGTTGAATCCAAGACATAAAGACAATACACACTACAGCATCAAATGTTGTCCGGTCCTATGCTATCTTCATTATTCTTGGAATACATGAGTCTATTGTCACGGTTTCTTTTTTTTTTTTTTTTAAATTATTCCATTATTTTTGTGTGAGTGTACCGTCAAATCAGATCTGACTGGTACAGGAGGAGACTGTCCCTCCTTCCCCGGCAGAGCATCTGGTG
>NW_006402001.1:4880-6869 GCF_000299155.1 Elephantulus edwardii
ACTTCCTTTTCCTGACACAGGCCCTAAACTGGCAACAATAGCTGCCCCAATAATTTTGGCCATTCTCTGGTCTTTTCTCTTCCCTCTATATCCCAGTTGTTAAAAGAGGGGGAAATTTAAACAAATGCTTTTGAACAATATTTAAGTTTAAGGCTAGTAACATTATCAATATAATTGCACAATAATTTCCAACCCAAAGAGATACATATTCCAATGCAGTTCTTGTTTTTCGTAAATTATTTTGGGAAGAATACTGTAAATGTGGATACAGTTCCACTGTTCCTCCTCCATGCCATGAGATAGTATTATTAGCATGAGCAGTTATAAATCAATTGCCTTCCTTACTCTAACTTAAATTTTTGATGTTTCTGTGCTGACAAGCAGAACCAACAAGGCTCCAATTAATGACGCTTCCATAGAAAGTATTAATTAAAACTCGTCTTTGCTCTATTCAACATTGTTCCCAATGTATCCATACTCTAAGAAAGATAAAGGAAGCAACTGACAGGGAGGAATATCAGGATAATCTGAAGTTGTTACTGACATCTCCATGAAAACTATATCCTTGAAACATCTACTAGAGAGATATATTATTACCCCAAACTTTATAAAGCCAATGAACAACTTTTAACAAGAGAGTATTACAAACACAAAGACATTACTCTAGGTCGTATAGCCCTGGTGTACAAGTTGCCGTCCCGCGGTCACTTGTGGTTGCTGTGAGGATGAACACTGTGACATGGCACGGGGGTGTCAAATGCGTTAATGGTTGGCTACCCAGTGCGGACTGAGAGTGGGGTGGAGCTCCCCGATTAAACAAGCGTGGAAGGAGGAGTGGCATCCACTTCCATAATAGCTTACCTCTGGAAACCCTATGAACCTGGAGAGAGGATGAAAGGCACCCAAGCATCAAGGACTCTCCTTCATAGGGTCGCTGTGAGTCGTCTGCGACTAGACGGCACTTAACAACAACAACAACAATTACAAACATATGCCCAATAGTTGGTATTATCTGCCATTCTGCAGTTTCGTCCTCATGCAAGTGTGGCCTCTTTTGACTCATGTGTCTCTTTTTTTTTTAAGGTAAAACATAAAGCTAGATCTATTTGAAAATTACATCCTAAAAGGATGTACCTCCCTCTTTGAAAGGAAATATGGAGGAGAGGCCCTCTGTAATTTTCATCACCTCCCACCTAGGATGCTCATCTTCCAGCATGATATTGGACAATATTTTGTTGTGCTCCAGATAGTTTTCATTAGCTAATTTCCAGAAGTAGATTTTAATGTTGTTTTCCCTTGTTTGTTTTACTAAGTTTCACTAAATCTCTTCAACATGAGTGAGTGATTCTGCAGGTCTTTGAAATGCTGGGGCATAGGTGCCAGTATTATAACAACATTCAAGTAACTACTGTAAAACAAACTGGTGGTGAAGGAGGAAAGTTTGTATTATTGTTGCATGTGGTCGAGCTGTATCATACACAGAGAAACATCACTGTACAGGAGAATACTACCTGAACCTGTATCATCCTCACCATCTCAGCTGTGCTTCAGACCATTGTAGCAATCACTTTATTTACAGTCTTCCTCTCCTTTCTGACCCGCCACTTTTCCAGAGATGATGTCCTTACCCGAGGCTGGTACCTTCTAATAGCATGCCCGAAGTATGTGAGACCAGGATTCACTATGCTTGCTTCTAAAGAGTTCTAGCTGAACGTAGATTCATTTGCTCTTTTGGTAATCCATGACAGAGTAAATATTCTTGGTCAACATTACAATTCAGAGGCATCAGTTCTTCTCAGGTCTTCCTTATTCATTATTCATCACCCAACTTTCTCATGGTCATCAAAAAGTTCATGGTTTAGATCAGTCACACCTTAGTAGTTAAAATGACATTTTGCTCTTTAGCACTTTAAAAAAGTTCTTGTCAGCAGATTTGTGATCATGTCTTTTGTTTTATTTTAGTGAACGTCCACAAAGAAAATAGTTTCT
>NW_006402002.1:0-1729 GCF_000299155.1 Elephantulus edwardii
AAAGGCTGTGATCTCCACTGTTAAAACCAGTTCTAGAGCAGTTCTGCTCCGACAACTTGGGGCTGTTATGAGTCAGAAAGAACTCCATGGCAACTATGGTTTGTTGGGTGTTTTTGTTTTTTGTAAACTGGGGTGGTGGTGGTGGCAGGGACAGGAGGAGGAATGTTTCGGGTTATGGAGCATGCTGGAATTCTTCCTCAGGAATGTCTGTGTTTGGTGCCAAAGCTCGGTGCAGGCCACGACCAGGGGTGGTGGAGCAGGTCCACCCCTGTGAACCATGAGCGTCTCACCCCAGGCCCATGGTCAGTGATGCCACACTTGTAACTTACAGCGGCCCAGGTGCGATACTGGCTAATACTGGCCAGTGCTCCCCTGACCGTAAGGGTCGGTTTGCCAGAACACCACCAGCTCAATCTTCTCTCCAGTCACAGAGATGTTTTGAACAAATTTTTAGTATTTCATTAAGGCTCAGTTGGAAATGCCACGTGAGAGGCTGGCTGGGTGGAACCAGTGGTAAGTGACCAGCTGAGAGCTGCCTGTCTGATTCGTAGACAACAAGGCAGGACCGAGGCCGGCCAGGTAGATTTCAGGGGCTATCTTGAAGACTAGGGAAGGACAAAAGAAAAAATCGGCTGTCTTCCCTGGGCACAGGACTGTCATGGTTACTAAAGTGAAGTGTTGTCCCCTAGACAGCAGAGAAGCATCAGACTCATTCCCTTCTTTCTCTCTCTACTTAACAGCAAATTATCTGCTGAAGAGCAGAAAATTGTAAGAATACAAACTGTATTTTTGTCTAAATGTCTTTCAACTTTTTGAGTTCAGAATATGGACCTCTATCATAAGTCATACATTAAATTTATTTAAATGCACTTTTCCTCCTAACATGAATACATGTTCAGTGCAGAAAATCTAGAGCACAGAAAAACGCAAGAAAACAGAAGCTCCTCTTAAGACAGCTCTCCAGGAAAAGCAACTACTAAACACTGCCTTACCAAAGGGAGCTCTGCCAGCATAGTGGGTAAAGAGCTGCGCTGCCAACCCAAAGGCCAGCGGCTTGAATCCACCAGCTGCCTCTAGGGAGAAAGAAGAGCATCCTCCTCCAATGTGATTTACAGCTCTGAAAACCACTAGAGGGTCAGCTGTGAGTCAGTTCTTACTTGACAGCAAGGAGAACTTTCTTAAGGAGTCCTCAGGTGAAAATGGTGTGAATGGTTGGAAGTTTGAATCCACACAGAGTCTTCTGGGAAAAGGCCTGACAATCTGCTTCTGAAAGGCCACGAACTTAAAAAGCCTGTGAAACAGTTCTGTTCTGCACACACAGGCCTGAGTTGGGATAGACTGAAGGCAACTGCTAATAATAACATTTTCTCCTCGTGTTTGTCCAGTGCACGTATTTACAGAAGTATGGTCATTCTGTTCAAGATCTTGTGTAGCTGGCTTACCCAATTAGCAGTTTGTCCTGTGCATCTCTTGATGTCGATAAAGACTGCAGTGTACTGTGTGATTCAGTGACCTCATTAGAGATGTATCAGCTTTGATTGTTGTTGTTAAGTGCTGCGGAGTTGCAGGCAACTCATAGCGACCCTATGAACGAAAGTCCTGGACACCTCCTGTATAACTTTCGTCCTTTCTCTAGGTTCATAAGGTTTCCAGAGGCAAGCTATTATGGAAGTGGATGCCACTCCTGCTTCCAAGCTTGTTTTAATCGGGGAGCTGCACTAAACACTGT
>NW_006402002.1:3249-6897 GCF_000299155.1 Elephantulus edwardii
GCCATTCTCTGGTCTTTTCTCTTCCCTCTAGATCCCAGTTGTTAAAAGAAGGAAAAATTTAAACAAATGTATAACAAATAATTTTGAACATTATAATCTTTTAAGCTTAAGGCTAGAAATACTAACAATATGATCCACCTTTGGTTTAGGATTTTAAGCTAGCGCCTGGAGCAGGCTCGACAGGCTCCACCCCACCCTTGCTTACCCTTACTCTAAGGGTCAGAGCCGCCCATTCATCTTTGAAGGCCAGAAAGGACAGTAACATACAACGAAAAAGACCCCAGAAACTTCCCTTGCCTGACTGTCACCCAAAGGAGCCACCATGGAGATTCCAGCCATCTCACCAGATTAGCTGGCTGATTTCCAGAGTAGAGGGAGACTCCAGTTTAAGCAATCTTTTACCATTTAACACATAAATATGTAGCTATGGTCAATTTTCCATTATTATAAACAGCATTGGGATGAACATCATCTGGTACAAGTGGTGCTGTGCACAATCTGGATTATTTGTGTTGTTAGGTGCTGTCGAGTTGGCTACACTCATAGGGACCCTGTGTACACATATCTGGACCTTACCCTATCGTGCACCAGCCTCACAATCTCTGACATACTCAAGCCCATTAGGGTTATTGTGTCAGTCCATCTATTGAGAGTTTTCCTCTCTTTGATCCCCCACCTTTCCCAGCATGATGTCCTTTTTCCAAGGACTGGACCCTCCTGAGACTAAGCCCAACTTATGTGAGATGATCCATTGGAGTGTGGAAATTATTGAATGATATCATTAATACCACATGCCAACAAGATCTTGCTGAAAATTATCCAAAAATGACTGGAACAGCACATCAACAGAGAACTGCAAGATGTGCAGGCTGGGTTTAGAAAAGGCCGTAGCACTAGGGATGTTATAACCAATTTCAGATGGATCTGAGCAGAAAGCAGAGTGTACCAGAGGAGTGTCTATCTGTGTTTCATTGACTACCCAATGCATTCGACTGTGTGGGTTATAACAAAGTATGGCTAATTTTGAGAAGAATGGGAGTCGCAGAGCACTTGATTGTATTTATGTGAAACCTATATTTGGACCAGGAGGCAGTCATCAGAACAGCAAGAAAACACTGCATGGTTCAAAATCAGAAAAGGTGTAAGCCAGGGATGCATCCTATCTCCATATCTTTTCAATCTAAATGTGGAACAGGTTATCAAGGAGGCTGGGCTCTATAAGGAGAAATGTGGCACCAGGACTGGAGGAAGACTCATCAACAACTTGTGTTATGCAGATGATACAACCTTGCTTGCTGAAACTGAGAAGGACCTGAAAAATTTTGCTGTAGAAGGTCAAGAAGTGTAGACTTCAGTATGGATTGAAGCTCAATATCAAGCAAACAAAGTCCTCACCACTAGGCTGACTGGCAGCATCATAATAGATGGAGAAGAGACTGAGATTGTTAACAGCTTTGGTTTGCTTTGCTCCACAATCAGCACTCTTGGTGCTAACAGCCAGGAAATCAAAAGATTAATTGCATTGGGAAAATTTGTTTTCAAAGACCTCTCCAGAGTACTGAAGAGCAATAATATTAGTCTAGTGACTAAGGTGCACTGGCTCTGGGCCATAGTCTTTTCAATTACTTGCTATGCATCAGAGAGCTGGGACAATGACGAAGGATGACAGAATATGAATCAATGCCTTTGAGCAGTGGTGCTGGAGAAGAGTACTGAACATACCATGAACTGCTAAAAGAACAAACAGGTGTGTCCTTGAGAGGCTGAAACCAGGCTCCTCCTTGGAGGCAAGGATTTTGAAGTTCTGTTTCACATACTTTGGACATGTTGTCAGGAGGGACCAGTGCTTGCAGATGGAACATCATGCTTGAAAGGGTAGAGAGACAGTGCAAGAGAGGAAGAAGACCCTGGATGAGATGGATTGACTTAGTGACTGAGGTAATGGGGGTATGTGTGTTGGAGACAATGAAATTGGCTCAAGATACAGCAAGCTTCAAAGCTGTTGCACACAGGATCACAAGTACTTTGATGACATATGAGATAAAATGGTTTTTCATTTTGAGTATATAAACTGATGTTACGACTCACCTACGACTCACCTAGAGCCATTCTGATTCCTGCACTCATTGGACCACACTTTGATGACATATGAGATAAAATGGTTTTTCATTTTGAGTATATAAACTGATGTTACGACTCACCTACGACTCACCTAGAGCCATTCTGATTCCTGCACTCATTGGACCACACTTTGATGACATATGAGATGAATTTTCACCATCCTTGTCTTTAAGGAGCACTTTCAGGATCAATTCCTAGTAGGTGAACCGCGCACCTTAGATGACAAACCATAATAACATCATGTGTCTCAGTTTCCCGGGGCAGTTAAAAAGAAATATCACACAGGAATGATCTAAATGAGAGAAATTGATTTCTTCAAGTTCAGGGGCTTACGAGTCTGAATTCTGGGCCTTGGCTCCAGGGAAAAGTTTGCCTTCTCTCTTTCTGTTGACTCAGAAGGAAGATCTTTGTCTCAGTTTTTATTGCCCAGAGTTTCCTTGGTTTCTTAGTGATCTTCACATGGTAACTATCCCCCACTCCCAGTATGTACTTATTTATGTCTGTAATCTGGTTTTATGGTTAGCACCTAACTATTTAACTATTTGCACCACACAGAAAGTCCATTTAAAAAAGCAGACTGCTAGGCCATTCTTCCAAGGTACATTTGGTGGACTTGAACCTCCAATAACAGCTAAGGGCATTAACTCCTTAATCTGCTTTTTAAGCTCAGAGATATGCAGATTTAGGACTCGGCCTATGCTAATGTAACCTCACTAGTATGAGTAATGGCCTTGTGGTAAGAAGCAGCACAGGATCTCATCTAAAGGAACAATGTGTTGATTCATAGTGACCCCATAGGTTAGAACAGAGCTGCCCCAATGGGTTTCCCAGGCTGTACATCTTTGTGGAAACAGGTTACCATATCTTTCTCTCGAAGAGCTGCCGGGTAGGTGCAAACTGCTAAGCCTATCCACAGAGTAGAAGTTAAGATTCCAACACATGTTTTGGAGGACATAATTCAATCATTATTACTCCAGGCACCCCCCCCCCATCTTTCTGTTCCATGAGCTCAACATTCAGGAAAATTCTCCCTCATTGGACAAGTTCAGCACCATAACCGAGCTACGTACATTACTCTCATTCTACCATGTGGAGAAGCAGGAGTCGTTTACTGAGGGCCCCCAGTTCTGACTACCATGGACGAAAAAGCAAGGGGCAGAGGCCTATTTAAGACATTGTAAGTGCCTTGGGTTCCACTTAGAGTGGGTGCCACTGAGAAGCTTTTATTAATATGGTTGAGCTTAATGTCTTTCCTCAAACATTGTAGGTCCAGAGGCATGGGAGTGGAGACAAAAGGGGCCAATTGCCCACACTGCATGTCCAAGAGGGTGCCAGATAAAGCACAGAATGTCATGAGAAGCTATCATATGAATATTCCAAGGCATCACAGATATGAAAGGACTGAGGCAGTTGGACAAGAGCAGAAAAGCATTTCTGCTGTCTCATGAAGCCATCTGAGATTATTCACCTTGAAAAGAGAAAGGGAATTTGCAATTTAGAGATCTTCCCTGGGTGCTTCTTACCCTC
>NW_006402003.1:0-264 GCF_000299155.1 Elephantulus edwardii
TGCACCTTAGTCCTCAAACTGACATCATTGCTCCATAATAATTTGGAGAAATCACTGACTGCAAACTTTCAAATACAATATGTCTTCTGATCTTCTGATTGCTGGTACCAAATGTGCTTGTGGATCCAAGTAAGATTAAGCCATTGATCATGTCTTCTTGGAAAAGAAACAACTAAAAGAGGAAAATTATTCAAAAGGAATTAGACAAAGTGCTCTCTCAAGAAATGCTGGTGATGTTTCATATAATTTAAAGATATATATATA
>NW_006402003.1:2449-3694 GCF_000299155.1 Elephantulus edwardii
ATAGAGCAAGGTTTAGGGCTGTTGTACATATGGTCGCTGTGAGTCGCAGGCGACTCGACAACACATAAAAAGAACAATAGTCTCACTTAGTGATGGTTAGGTGTCATCAAGTTGAACAGGACTCATAGTAACCCTGTGAACAAAGATTTAAACCCTGTTCCAGAACCAAAGTCATTTCTCTGTGTTCATAGAGTTTCCAGAGGTAACTGTTGGAAGTAGATGCCACTCCTGTTTCCAAATCTGAATTAATCTGGGAACTCCTCTAAACATTGTTCATGATGGGTAACCTTTATGATGTTTGATAGACCTATGCACAGTGTTGAGCATCACAGCAACTCCAAGTCACTTCAGAACAGAAAATAGACAGATGACTGCTCTATCACTTAAAAGAATGTTAATCCCAAAATTAATTCACTTGGAATGTATGGAGCATTTGGTTGTTTGGGGGGAGGCTTTCCTCCACAAGTGGATGTCAGCTAACTGGACTTTTGCCCAATTTTAGCTAACAATGACGCAAGAGTGGAGGGTCTACTTGGTTTACAGTCAACCAGCATTTGCTGAGCACTCCTGTCTTTAAAAATACTGTACTGCTGGCTAATTCTGTGGGTGGAGCCTCCTGTGGAGTGGTTCCTCTCCAGAAGATGGTTTCTTACATTTTGATGAGAGACACACACTCACACTCACACACACACACACATACACACACATCACAGATTTTATAAATATATTGTTGTTGATGTTATGTGCTATCAAATCAACTGTGACTCAAAGCAACCCTTGAACTCTGCCCTATCCTAAGCAAATCTCAACTCCAACAAACGTAATCCAATTTTTCCAGTCTCTGAGTCAATACATGTGATCCTGGATCTTCCTCTCCAGCACTGTTCCTCCACCCATCCAAGCATAATGTCCTTTTGCAAAGACTGGTCCTTCCTGTCCACGTGCCCAAAGGATGTGAGACAGAGTTTCAAAAAAATAGAGTCGGAGGGATAGCACTCGCTGAATTCAAAACCTAATACACAGCTGTAGTAACCAAAACAGCATGGTACTGATACAATGACAGGAACAAAAACAAATGGAACAGAACTGAAAACCCATAAACAGACCCAGCTACATATAGTCAACTAATATTCTACAAGGAAGCAAAAACTATCAAAGGGGGAAAATAGAACCACTTCAACAAAGGGTGGTGGCAAAACTGGACGGCTACCTGCAGAAAGCTGAAACAGGACCCATTTCTCACAC
>NW_006402003.1:4739-6648 GCF_000299155.1 Elephantulus edwardii
GAACAAACATTTGGCAATACTGTCTCAGAAAAGAATCTCATAGCAAAAGGTTACAGAATACTCCTGGGTCTCTACAAGAAAAAGACTGACAATCCGATTACAAAATGGGCAACAGACATGGAAAGAATTTTCACAGAGGAAGAAAGGTGCTCAAATGGGCAACGGGCACATGAAGAAATGCTCCAAATCACTGGTAATAAAAAAAGTCGCAAATCAAAACTACAATGAGATACCATCTCACTCTACTAGCAGGGGCAAAGCTTAACAGGACAACAAGTGATAAATATTGGAGAGGATGTGGCTAGAAAGGAACTCTTACACATTGTTGGTGAGACTGCACAATGGTACACCCACTCTGGAAGGCAGTGTTGTGCTTCCTCAAAAAGCTGAATATAGAAATTCTATATGACACAACTATTCCACTGCTTGGAATATGCTCTGAGGAAATGAGAAATGAGGCACAAAGGGAGACTTGTACACCAAAGTTCATAGCAGCGTCATTCACGATCACAAGAACATGGAAACAGCCAAGAATTCCAACCACAACTTAGAGGATTGAGAAATTATGATACATTCACACATGGGATACTACGCAGCATGCAGGAGCAATGATTTTATAAATTACTATATAATTAGGGAGGGACTGGAGAGCATTCTGCTGAGTGAACTCAGTCTTATAAGGACAAATACTGCATAAAACCATTATTGTAGAATGAGAATAAGGATGGGGGAGGGTGGAAGCAGAGGGATGAAGATGGGAAGGAAGGGAGTAATCATAGTGTCATACTATGTTATGGAGGGTCAAGAAAATGTGAAAAATTTGGTGAGAAAAACAATGTATTTGAACTTTGTAAAAAAAGTATAAAAAAATAAAAGTATCAATTATTCTTCTGTCATCCTTAGTTATTGTCCAGCTCTCTGATGCATAGCAAGTAATCACAAAGACCATGGCCTGTCTTATCATAGTCTACAGATTGACACTGTTGCTCTTCTGTACTCTAGAGAGTTCCCTAACAGCTGACTTTCTCTCCCCATGAATTCATCTTTTGATTTCTTGTCTGCAGGTGCTGAGAGTGTTGACTGTGGACCGAAGGAAGCTGAAGTAGTTAACAATCTCAATCTCTTCTCCATCTATCACGAAGCTGCCAATTGGCCCTGTGGTGAGAATCTTTGTTTTCTTGAAGCTGAGTTTCAATCCATATTGAAGATTATAGTCCTTGGCCTTCTGTAACCAACACTTCATGTCCTCCTCAGTTTGAACAAGCAAGGTTGTGTCATCTTCATAACACAGACTGTTGACAAGTCTTTTTCCAATCCTGATGTCACATTCCTCCTCATAAAACCTAGCCTCCTGAGTGATCTGTTCTTCATTTAGATTGAAAAAGTATGGAGATAGAATGCATCCCTGACACACATCTTTCCTGATCCTGAGTCATGCAGTGCTTTCCTGCTCTATTCTGAGGACTGCTTCCTGGTCCAAGTATAGGTTTCAGATAAGAACAATTAGTGTTCTGTGATTATCATTCTCCTCAAGGTTAACCACAATTTGTTGTGATCCACCCAATCAAATGATTTTTTCATAGTCAATGAAATACAGATAGACAACCCTCTGGTACTCTCTGGGTTTGGCCAAGACCAATTGATTGTTGGGTCTGATGACACTAGTGCCAATGGCCTCTTCTAAGGCCAGCCTGCACGTCTGGGAGTTGCTGATGTACTTACAGTTCCAGTCATTTTTGGGTAATCTTCAGCAGGGTTTTGCTTGCATGTCATGTTAGTGATATTGTTCAATAATTACTGTTGCGTGCCATTGGGTCAGACCCAACTCCTAGCTGACTTTCTAAGATTAACAGAGGCATTAAATTGCAGAGGAGGAGAGATTACTCATCATTTACCAGGTAGTGGGTTT
>NW_006402004.1:0-6615 GCF_000299155.1 Elephantulus edwardii
GGTCACCCTTCTTTGGATGTATTCATTACAAATACCTTTTTTAAAAGACGCAAGCAATGACTTTGCACATGGATCTCACCTGACAGGATACATTGGAATCAGACTGACTACATTTATGGAAGAAATAATTTTAGAAGCTCAATATCAGCAGCCAAAACAAGTCCAGGGGCTTACTGTGAGTCAGTTTGCCAATTACTCACATACAAGTTTAAATTGAGGCCAAAGAAAATGAAAATAAGTCCATAGGAAGCAAGATATGATCTTTAATCAACTTAAGAATAGGTTTGAGGCATTGAACACTAATGATCAAAGACCAGATGAATTGTAGCACAGTATCAAGGATATCTTCCATAAATAAAGAAAAAGGTCATTACAAAAAGGGAGGAGAAGGAAAAAAAATCAGAGACTCTAAAGATTGCACTGGAACATTGAGAAGCCAAAACAAAAGGAAAACATATCCAAGTGAAAAAGCTGAATAGAACATTTCAAAGAGCAGTTCAGAAGGAAAAAGCAAGTATTATAATGGAATGTACAGAGAGCTGAAATTGGAGAATAGAAAGGGAAGAACTCATTTTGCATTTCTCAAGCTGAAAGAACTGAAAAGCAAATTTAAGCCTATGTTACAATATTGAAAGATGCCATGGGCAATATACTGAATGACCCAGAATGTATCAAAAGATGATAGAAGGAATACACAGAATCACTGTATCAGATAAAAATGATTGACACAGAATAATTTCAGGAAGTACCATATGAACAGAAGCCAATGGTAATGAAGGAGGAAGAAGAAGCTGCATTGAACACATTGGCAAAAATAAGGCCCCAGGAATTTATGGGATACCAATTGACTTATTTCAGTTAACAGATACAGCCTTGGATGTGCTCACCAGTCTATGGAAATTTGAAGGACAGCTGTCTGACCAATGGACTGGAAGAGGTCCCTATTTGTCCTCATTTCTAAGAAAGATGATCCAACAGAATGTGGAAACTATCAAACAATATCCTTAATATCACATTCAAGCAAAATAATACTGAAGGTCATTCAAAAACACCTAGAGAAGTACCTAGATAGTTAACTACCAGAAGTTCAAGCAGGATTTACAAGAGGGTATGGCACCAGTGGTATAATTGTTGATGTCAGATGAATTCTTGTTGGGAGTGAAGAATACTAGCAGAATATCTATTTGTACTTTATTGACTATGAAAAGGCATTTAGTTGTGTGAATCATAACAAGTTGTGACTGACCTTGAGAAGGATATGAATCTCAGAGCAATTAATTGTACTTAGGCGGAACAGAGTAGTGGAACACTGCACAGTTTAAAATTGAGAAGGAAATGTGTCAGGATTGTATCCTCCCTCAGTACCTATTTGATTTGTATACTGAGCAAATTTCTTGAGAAGCTAGACTTTATGGAGGGGGATGTGGTGTCAGTTATTGGAGGGAGATTTATCAATAACCTGCATTATACAGATGACACAACTTAGCTTGTTGAAAATGAGAACTTGAAGCATTTGCTGAAGAAGTTCAAGGAATAAAGCATTCAATATGAATTGCATCTCAGTATCAAGAAGACAAAGATTCTTACCCCTCTATCAGTAGAAAGTGTCATGATGAATGAAGATGAGTTTGAAGTTGTCAACAGCTTCGTTTTGCTTGGATCCACAATTAACACCCTTGGTACTATTGTTGTTGTTGATGATGTTGTTGTTATGTGCCATCAAGTCGCTTGCGACTCATAGCGACCCTATGTACAACAGCCCTAAACTCCGCTCTGTCCTGTGCCAATCGCACTGTCTCTGACACTCCCATCCCAATTATCCCAGTCACTGAATCAATCCACCTCATAGAGGGCCTTCCTTTCCTGCGCTGTCCCTCTACCCTCCCAAGCATGATGTCCCTCTCTAAGGACCGGTCTCTCCTCACAACATTTCCAAAGTATGTTAGAATGAGCCTCAGAATCCTTGCCTCCAAGGAGCCACCCGGTTTAACCCTTTCCAGGACAAATCTGTTTGTTTTCCTAGCAGTCCATGGTATTATCAATACTCTTCTCCAGCACCACAGCTCAAAGGCATCAATTCTCCTTCTACCCTCCTTGGTCATTGTCCAACTCTCTGATGCATAACAGGTGATTGCGAAGACCATGGCCTGTATCAGATGCACCTTAGTCTTCAGAGACACACCATTGCTCTTCAGTACTTTGGAGAGGTCCCTAACAGCAGACTTTCCCATGGCAATGTGCCTTTTAATTTCCTGGCTGCTGGTGCCAAGAGTGTTGACTGTGGAGCCAAGCAAACTAAAGCTGTGTACAATCTCAATCTCTTCACCATCCATCCTGATGCTGCCAATTGGTCCAGTGGTGAGAATCTTTGTCTTCTTGACATTGAGCCTCAATCCATATTGTAGGCTGCAGTCCTTGACACTCTGTAGCAGGTGCTTCAGGTCATCCTCAGTTTCAGCAAGCAGGGTTGTGTCATCCGCATAATGCAGATTGTTGATAAATTGTCCACCAATCCTGACTCCACATTTCTCCTCATAGAGCCCAGCCTCCTGGATAATCTGCTCTGCATATAGGTTGAAAAGGTATGGAGATAGGATGCATCCCTGGCATACGCCCTTCCCAATTTTGAACCATGCAGTGTTCCCTTGCTCTGTTCTGACGACTGCCTCCTGGTCCAAGTATAAGTTTCGCATTAGAACGATCAAGTGTTCTGGGATTCCATTCTTCTCAGAGTCAGCCACAGTTTGTTATGATCTACACAATCAAATGCCTTTGTATAGTCAATGAAACACAGATAGACATTCCTCTGGTATTCCCTGCTTTCAGCCAAGATCCATCTAACATCAGCCACAATATCCCTCGTACCATGACCCCTTCTAAACCCAGCCTGGAGTTCTGGTAGTTCTCTGTTGAAGTGCTGTTTCAGTGATTTTTGAATAATCTTCAGTAAAATCTTGCTTGCATGTGAAATCAGTGAGATTGCTCTGCAGTTTCCACATTCCGTTGGGTCACCTTTCTTTGGGTTAGGAACAAATATCGATCTTTTCTAGTCAGTTGGCCAAGTTGTCGTTCTCCAGATTTCTTGGCACAACTTGGTGAGCACGTCCAGGGCAGCATCTGTTAGCTGAAATATGTCAATTGGTATACCATCTATTCCTGGAGCCTTATTTTTGCCATTTCCTTCAAAGCAGCCTGAACTTTCATCACCACAGGCTCTTGCTCATATGTTGTTTCATGAAATTCTTCTGTGTCTTCCAATTACTTTCAATACAGTGACTCAGTATATTCCCTCTATCTTCTTTTAATACTTCCTGGATCATTTAACATTCTGCTGAAAGCATCCTTGATTATAGCAACTCAAGGTTTGAATTGGGTACTAGCACAGGCATATTGCACTGGGAAACTCTGCAGTTAGGTACCTTTTCAAATTATTAAGGAGTAATGAATGTCCATTTCAGGACTAAGGTGCATCTGATTCAGGCCATAGTCTTTCTGATCATTTGCTATGCATCTGAGAGCTAGACAATGGATAAGGATGACAGAATATCTGTGGTGTTAGAGAAGAGCCCTAAATATCCCATGGAAGGCCAAGGGAACAAACAGATACGTATTGGAGAGGTGCAACCAAATGCTCTTGGGAAACAAGAATGATTAGGCTTCGTCTCACATACTGTGGAAACATTGCTAAACTGAGGCTGGCAAGGGTGGAGGATTGTCTTTGTAGAGGAAGACCCTCAACCAGGTGGGTTGACACGGTGACTGCTGCAATGGGTTCTTGTGTGTCAAGAAGCATGAGGATGGCACAGGATAGAACAAGGTTCAGATATTTTGTTCATAGGATCACTGTGAGTTGTACCCAACTCAATGACACCTAATAACAACAACATCCCTGGATCTGAATTAGAAAAATACGTTTCCATCTTATATAAATGAGTACAGTTAAGCCAATAACCAAACAAAATTTCTAACAGATTAAGTTCCAGTAGCTGAAGTGTGTGTATCTATGAATCAATAGAAGTTAAATGAATATAAATTTAAAATGTGTAACTGTGTTAAATGGATAGATATAGGGTGCTCAGAAATTTTAATTGTCGTCTTAATAAGTATTAACCAGAAGAGAAAATAACACAGAGAATAATTTATAGAAATATTTATGAGGACAATGTTACCTGTTGTAGGGGTAAATAACTGCATGTTACAACAGCAGGTGCATTTATCAATAACTGGTACATTTCCATGTTGAAAAGATCATAAATCATCTAGTCCAATTACCCATCTGATGCTCAACTCTTTTCTAGAATACTTAGGTAAAAAGTCATCCAATGTATGCTTGGCTACGTCAAGTGATGAATAACTCTCTACACCAACCCATTTTTATCTTTAGACAGTTCTAAAAGTTAGAATGCTGTTTCCTATACTAAGCTAAAATCTGTTTTCCTCTAGTTTTTATCCACTGTTCTACCTCTGATTTGTACAGCCATATTCAGCACATCTAATCCCTGTTCTCAATGACAAAACTTCAATCATTACCATGTTCCTCTTGAGCCAGCTGCCCATTCAGAGTTCCAAGCTATGAAATGACACCAATCTTGTTTCTAAATATGTTGAAATCTACCTTCTCAGAATACAAGAAATACATGTGATGATGCCTATTATTTCCTCTCCTTGCCATATTTCACAACATACAGCCATACAATAAGTGCCCAATAACTTCCATGTATCAAGAAATGTCTCTGTTGTTCAATTACAAGTTCATACTAATTATTATTCCTCTTTATTTTTAATGTTGTTGTTGTAGTTATGTGCTGTCAAGTTGCTTGTGACTCATAGCAACCCTAGGTACAACAGCTCTAAACTCTGCTCTGTCCTGTGCCAATTGCACTGTCTCTGATACACCCATCCCGATTACCCCAGTCACTGAATCAATATACCTCTTAGAGGGCCTTCCCCCCACCTTGCACTGTCCCTCCACCCTACCAAGCTTGATGTCCCTCTCCAAGGACTGAACCCTCCTTATAAGATGTCCAAAGTATGTTAGATGAAGCCTCAGAATCCTTGCCTCCAAGGAGCCGCCTGGTTTAACCCCCTCCAGGATGAATCTGTTTGCTAAGAAAATACATTTTGAAGTAAAGGAGTTCATTGTGTGTAGTTGAGTCAGAACTTGCCCATACCTGACCACTCCAGTGGGTTTTCATGGCAGAAAATGGGCCAGGAATTGACTATCCATCTTCTACCAAGTAGCTAGTAGATTTGAAACTAGTACCTTTGAGGTTGAAACTCAGTTCCTTACAAGTAGGCCAACAGAGCTCCCTCAAAAAGTTGTAAGATAGCATACTATTAGCTGAGTAAGAATTCTATTGTACACCCTCAATTATGTCAACTCCCTTTCTTTATGTTTACATACCTCAGCAACTTTAATGACCTAAATCAGAAATAAACCTGCTATGTATTACATTAGGCCAAGTAAGATTTAACATACCTCCCAAATAATACCACATCTGTTCTTTCACCTTTCATTCACTCTCCAATGATTTCTACAAATTTCTACTCTTATAATTTTGGATTTGTGAGAAGGAATAAGTGATCTCATTGAGACATCTTCCACTAAATAAAGTCTGTTTCCATGGAATTAAGATGTATTCTCCCATTACCATATTTCAAACGTATCCTACTCACCAAGCTGTGGTGACATCAATGAGATATTTACCATCTGTGTTATGATTGCTAATTCACTTGGTTATGCTCCATAATCAAATATATCGAACCCCAGGATTCCATTTCAAAAAGCAAAATAAATGCAACCTTTTTTCCTCCCAGAATAAAAAACAAAAAAGAAAAAATTTCATCAACTAGTAAAGACATTGAAAATTTAATCTGGAGTTAATCTCTTGAGTTAGACATCTTTCAAGGAACTCTGGTCATTTTCTCTGCTTCGACAACCTTCAAAGAGGTAAAATGAAAGTGTTCCAGAAGTACAGTTACTGCATACCAGGAGAGCAGAAGTCATTTTTCATTCTAGAGTTTTTAGGAGTATAAAGCCAGGTTCACAGTGAAGGAGAAACCATTTCTCATTCACAATTTGTCTTCTGCCCAACATTCTATTATCAGAATCAGAAAGGTAGAGAGATAAAATATAGTTTAAACTTCAAATGCCTCAAACCAGATTATCAGGGAGGGGAGAGGTCAGGAGCTGACATGGTAGGAGCAAGGAAGGTTGATGATGACCACAGTGGTGAAATCACAGTTTCACCTGATAAGTACAAGTTGGAATGGGATCAGTAGATGATGAGAGTTGGGTGACTTGAGGTTTGTGCTGTTGAAGCCAAAGACAGATGGGACTGGAGAGGGCACCAGACTGCACACAACACGGTCAAAATTGAGCTGAAACCCCTGCAAGCTCTGGGTCTCATTTTCTCCTCTGTTGAACACTGTAAGAGATTGTTTTAAAGTGTATGTGGTCTGGAAAAAAGTTTTTTCTTCTCATCCTGGAAACTTTTGGCTCAACAGATAGGAAAGAAAGGTGAATTTGACCCGTAAATTAACTCATTTCTTTCATGAACTTTCACTTCAGTGTGTGTCTCCTTTCCTTTCTCATTTATAATAATAATTAATAAT
>NW_006402005.1:0-1435 GCF_000299155.1 Elephantulus edwardii
CCTCATAGAGGGTCTTCCCCTCCTGCGCTGTCCCTCTACTCTACCCAGCATGATGTCCCTCTCTAAAGACCTGTCTCTCCTTACAACATGTCTATCAACGTTAGTCAAGGAAAATTAAGACAAACTTCTCTAATGTTGTTAATTCCAACACTTGGTGACTCTGAGGTTTCTCAGGCTGTGAATATTTATGGAGAAGACTTTCCACAGTCCTCTAAGATTACAGATTTGAACTGCTGACCTTTTGGTTAGTATGCCAACTTGAAATAATACTATATCACCAACGTTCATTGAGGACAAATGGGGTCAGATACAGGTACGCCTGAGATGGTCAGTCTGGCTTAAGCCAGGTTCAGAGCTGCAGGTCATAGGGTTACTATGAGTTACAGATGACTCTATGGCACATAACAACAACAAACAACAATTTATGGCATAAATAATTTATCAAATAACAAAAATTCACAAACAAAAGAAGACAAACTAGAGACCTGGGACTTTATTAAACATTTCTCTCAAAGAGTGGAGAGGGACTGGGAAGAGATTTTTGGTAAGATATGTCAAGACCCTCAAAACTGGGGAGCTCTGGTGGCCTAGTGGCAAAAAGCTGCACTGCAATCCCAGAAGCATACGTTTTGGATCCACCAGATGCTCTGCTGGAGGAGGGACAATCTCCTCCTGTACCAGTCAGATCCGATTTGACAGGTGTTCTTGTTAAGTGCCGTCGAGTCTCAGGCGACTCATAGCAACCCTATGAAGGAGAGTCCTCAACACTTGTGTGTCTCTCCTCCAGGTTCATAGGGTTTCCAGAGGCAAGTGATTAAGGAAGTAGATGCCACTCCTTCTTCCAAAGATGCAGAATAAATATAATTTAATATGTTGTAGAGTAAGGTTCATTGATTTCAGTACTGATTTAGCCAGTCCAAATGTGTAGCAAAAACCAGACAGCAGTTCAAAAGAACTCCCCTTTCAGTTATACCTAAAATATTTACAGCATGTTGTTGTTGAGTGCCATCGAGTTGTAGACAACTCATAGCGACACTATGAACGAAAGACCCAAACACTTGTATAATTTTGGTCATTTTTCTATGTTCATAGAGTTTCTGGAGGCAAGCCATTTCAGAAGTGGAGGCCACTCCTGCTTCCAAGCTTATTTTCATTGGGAAGCTCCACCAATCACTGTACACCATGGGTAACCATTATCACATTTGGCACATCAGTGTCACAGTGTTTAGCATCACAGCAACCACAAGTTACCTCTGTACAGCAATGCACAGACAAGTGCTATACCATTCAGAAGAATGTTTGACAAAAAATAATTTAAACCAGGCCTGAGGGCTGCAGATTAAAATCACCCACCTTGGGTTTGGTAGCATAACTTTCTGTCCACTAGGCCAACACAGAGCTCTCTCTATGTTGTCATTGTTATTGTTAAGTGCCA
>NW_006402005.1:2835-4201 GCF_000299155.1 Elephantulus edwardii
ATGAGTGGAAGCCCAAAATCTCTGTAAATGTTTATGAAAATTAATAAAATATAATTATAGAAAAAAAAAGATGGTACTTAAGTTTATTTTCTGGAAGATCCTTAATCTAATTGAAAAGGAGCCAAAAAATAATGGATGGGTTGGGCTTGGAGAAACATAAAGACATTCTTTTAGAATTCCTCTAGACTTTTAAGTGAATCTGAACCTAAAGTCCTAAAAAGTAGTGATGTCAGTTTAAAAACTAAGATGTGCCTGATTCAAGCCTTGGTTTTTCCAATCACCTGCTATGTATCTGAGAGCAGGATAATGAATAAGGATGACAGAAGATGAAATGCCAAAAGAGCAAACAGACAAATCTTGGAGAAAGTGCAACCAGCCTGATCCTTTGAGGCAAGGATGGCGGAACTTTATCTCACTTACTCTGGGCATGTTGTTAGAAGAGGCTAGTCTTTGGAAAGAGGCATCACACTTGGAAAGGTGGAGGGTAAGCTACAGAGAGGAAGACCCTCCACAAGATGGCTTATCACAGTCACTGTGGCAATGAATTCAAGTGTGTGAGAGATGATAAGGACAGCTCAGTATAGGACAGGGTTCACATCCATTGTTCATAGGGTTGTTATGAATTGGACTTAATTAACTTGGCAGCACCTAACAAAAATAACATCTGTAGCACTTCTCTATTTTTTAATTAGTCATTCCATCAAAAACAACATATCTTCACTAAGGAACTTTATGATTTCAATTTCTATCTTGCTCATGTATATGCTAATGACTCCTTTTAAGGGCTAAGGAGACACCAGGATCAGAAGACTCCATGAGTAAATGCTGAGTCCGACTACCCCTCAATCAGTCCTTTGCTGACTATTCTTGTTAAAAGATATTTTCGGGAAACAGCAGCAACAGAGAAATGTTCAAGGTAGATGTCAAAAGGCAGAAGATATATTTTCATCATCACTCTAAACTCCACGCTTCCTCTCCTGTCCTGGCCACTTCCTGCCATGGCTGCATGCACTCCACAGTAAGGGGAAGTCTAGTGGAAATCCTAGGTAGGGTGTGGAAAGGGTGGAGAAATGAGCCAGACCAAGAGCTGACTTTTGGGTAGACAATGGTTTTACCCAAGTTGCCTTTTTCTAGCCCTAGCCCTCAGAGTATGGAGAGAGTATTTACCGGAAGCAAGACTTCTCCTGCCCTGCAACTCATTTTACCCTATTAATGCCTCTTTACTGAGGAAATTGGTCAGGAAAGTTTATGCTGGAGAAGAGAACAGAAAGGCCCCCTCCCCTTCTGTGGGGAGTACTGACACTAGCCTAGGGACTAAAGAAGCTAGCTGGTCAGAATGTCTCAGTGTGCCTCATGGTGAAGGGCT
>NW_006402005.1:4711-6598 GCF_000299155.1 Elephantulus edwardii
ATACTTGGAAAGGTGAAGGGACAGTGAAGGAGACCTCCAAGGACTGATACAGCGACTGCAGCAATGGGCTTGAATGTGTCAGAAACTGTGAGGATGGCACAGAATAGGACAGGGTTCAGGTCTGCTCTTTATGGTGTCACTGTGAACTGTACTAGACTCAATGACACCTAACAACAACACTATCAAGACTCAGCATAAGTCTCAATGAGTCAAGAAAATGTTTTGGAATCATCCAAATCTGACGTTACCTTCTGCCTCTGTATTTAGAATACAGAGTGGAGTCAAGGTAATCTGGGCTCTAGTGATGTTTTTATCCCTTAAACATTCCCTCACTCTGGGTATTCTCGTCACTAGGGTACAGAGAATAATAAAGCCTGTGTTGCTTGCAAATGAGGACACATATGCCTTCTCTATAGACTTCGCTGGGTAGATGGAGGTTCATCCTAACGAGCTAATAACAATGATTGTGGGGATGATCCAGGACCAGGAACCATTCTGTTCTGTTGTACATGGGATCACTTTGAGTTGGAACCTAACAATTATATTAATATCTATTAAGTTTGACAATTAATTAGCTCATCAATAATGTCCTGCCACTTTCTAGTACCAATTTCCCTGAACCACAATCTTAACATAGTCTTGAAATGAAAGACTATTCATGTTTATGTCTTCTCCTCCCAAACGCTTCTTTAAGCATCCTGAGGCCAGGGATCAAGTTCTACATCTCAGCTGCCACAAGGCTTGCTCTTAGTAGAGGGTCATTAGAACATTAGCTGATCTGAAGTTTTCATGGGCAGAGAAAGCTAGACTTTCCCATGTGGTGGCAGAGAGAATGGGAAGTTGCTGTATAGGTTGGCAGGTAGCAGGAAGCAAGAAGGAGAAGTATAAACAAGGTTCTTGCCTACCAGTATGATACAGACAGGTTGGCAAAATCCACTGATAGAAATCTTTGAAAATAACACACACAATGACCTTAAATGCAGCCATCTTCCTTAGCCCACTACTCTTGACAGCCCTCCCCGACCTGAGGGGCTTACAGCCCTGGATATCTGAAGGGGTTTAAGAGGGCAGCGTGTAGGCTACATTCACTGTTTCAGAATGTCCAGTGAAATCATGGTAAAGTGGCATTAAGAGGACAAAATTATTTAACCCATGGCAGAGCTCCCAGATAAAGACAGACTAGGAAGCAGGATTGGCGTCTACTTCTGAAATAACAGTTATCTGGAAACCCTATGAACGATAGAGGAATACTGTTTTAGAGGTAGAGTCCCATTTGGAAGTCATTCAAAATGAGGAGAAACAGCTGTAGAGACCTTTTGGTAATTGGTATGTGGAACGCATATAATATAAATGTAGGAAAACTGGAGATGGTAAAAAAATGAGAAGGAACACAAACATTGATTGACATTTTAGACATTCATGGACTTGGAAGGGCATAGACTATTTTGAATCAGAAAATCATATGATCTATTATGTTTGGAAATGAGAAACTGAGGAATAATGGTGTTGCATTCATAGTAAAAAAGATAATTTCAAGATCTAGCCTAAGGGAACTCTGGTGGCCTGGTGGAAAGAAACTGCACTGCAATCCCCGAAGGTGCATGGTTCAAATCCACCAGATGCTCTGCTGGAGAAGGAGGGGCAATCATCTCCTGTGCCAGTCAGATCCAATTTGATAGTACATAACAAGAGCGGCGGGTTGGGGGGGAGATTTATCCTAAAGTACAATGTTGTGAGTGATGGTTAGGGAACTATCCATACACATATAAGGAAGGTCTGCTAATATGACTATTACTCAAATATATGCAACAACAGCTAAAGCCAAAGAAGAGGAAACAGGAGATTTCTACTAACTTTTGCAGTTTGAAATGAATCAGAAATGCAACC
>NW_006402006.1:0-542 GCF_000299155.1 Elephantulus edwardii
AATTACTTTTCCTACTGACGAGTTCTATGTATGTCCCTGGGAAACTATATGATGTAGAAATGTGCTCATTACTGTGGGAACTGGCTACTGTGTAGGGAAGACAGCTGAGGATGTCAAGGACTTCTTCAAGAGGAAGATAGACCTCCTCACCAAGCAGATGGAGAAAATCCAGCCAGTTCTAAAAGAAAAACATTCCGTGAAACAAGCTGTCATGGTGATGATGAGCCCGAAGTTCAGCAGCTCACGGCTCTCAGTGCATCTCAGGCTACTGCATAAGGCCTGATCTTTTTGAAAAATGGAGCAGAGTTACCTGCTTTTAGGAGCCTGGACTCTATGAATTGATTTCCAGGTGAGGTGGGTTGGGGGATGTCTTATAGTTCTTGTGTTTAATGTTAATAACTCCTCCAGCTGGGCAGAAGAAACAGCAACAACAACAACAAAAAAAAAAAAAACCAAAACAAAACAAAACAAATCAAAAAAACACTTATGTAATAAATGGTATCATGATCAAAGATGACACATAGTTTGAGAGATGTTATTTT
>NW_006402006.1:2562-6731 GCF_000299155.1 Elephantulus edwardii
TCTTACTGTCTCTGATACACCTACCTTCATTATCCCAGTCACTGACTGAATCCATCTCATCAAGGATCTTTCTATCTTGAGTCGTCCCGTCATTCTTCCAAGAATGATG
Source organism: Elephantulus edwardii (assembly GCF_000299155.1). Lineage (NCBI taxonomy): Eukaryota > Metazoa > Chordata > Mammalia > Macroscelidea > Macroscelididae > Elephantulus > Elephantulus edwardii. Next base: position 2,672 of record NW_006402006.1, read on the forward strand.
TCCCACTCCAAGGACTGGACCCTCCTTGCAAACATGCCCAATGTATGTCAGATGGAACTTCAGAATCCTTGCATCCGAGGAGCAGCTAGGTTTCACTATCTCCAAGTTGAACTTGTCTCCTAGCAGTCCAAGGTATATTCAATACTCTTCTCCAGCACCATAGTTCAAAGGCATCAAGTCTCATTCTATCATCCCTACTACTTGTCCAGCTTTCTGGTGTATAGCACTTAAATGAGAAGACCATGGATCAGGTGCATCTTAGTCTCCAGAATGACATTAATGCTCTTCCAGTACTCTGAAGATATACTCTGAGATGTTCCTGAGAGCAGACTTTCCCAATGTGATTTGTCTTTTGATTTCATGGCTGTTGGTACCAAGAGTGTTGACTGTGGAGCTAAACAAACTAAATCTGTTCGCAATCTCAATCTCTTTACCATCTATCATGATGCTGCCAATTGGCTCAGTGATGAGAATCTTTGTTTTCTTGATGTTGATCTCCAATCCATCTTGAAGGCTGCAGCCCTTGACCTTCTCCCTCAAGTACTTGAGGTCCTCCTCAGTTTTAGTAAGCAAGGCTGTGTCATCTGTGTAATGCTGGTTGTTGATGAGTCTTTCTCCAATCCTGCTGCCATATTACTCCTCATAGAGTCCATTCTCCTGGATGATCCATTCTGCATATAGATTGAAAGGAATGGTGATAGGACACCTCCCTGATGTATATATACGCTTCCTGATTTTAAACCATGTAGTATAATCTTTCTCTGTTCTGACAAATGCCTCGTGGTCCAAGTATAGGTTTCATATAAGCACAATTGAGTGTTCTGGAATTCCCATTCTTCTCAGAGTTATCCACAGTTTGTTGTGGTCCACACAGTCAAATGCTTTTGCACAGTCAATGAGACACAGATAGACATTCCTCTGGTACACCCTGTTTTCAGCTAAGATCCATCTAAGATTAGCTATAATATCCTTAATAGCATGCCCTTTTCTAAACCCAGCTCATACATCTGGCAGTTCTCTGTTGACGTGCTGTTCCAGTCATTTTGAGGTAATTTTCAGCAGTTTTGCTTGAACTTGATAGTAATGATTTTGTTTGATAATCTCCATACTCTGTCTGGTCACCCTTCTTCGGAATGGGAATAAATATGGATCTCTTGGAGTCATTTGGCCAGGTGGTTGTCCTCTAAACTTGTTGCCACAACCTGATGAATGCATTCAGGACAACATCTGTTTGTTGACATATACTAATTGGCATGCCATCATTTCCTGGGGCCTTGTTTTTGCCAATTCTTTCAGGAAGCAGCTTTAACTTCTTCCTTCATCACCACAGGCTCTTGCTCATATGTTGTTTCAAGAAATTCTTCTATATCAGCCAATTCTTTTTGGTACAATGATTTTGGTATACTCCTTACATCTCTAAATTCTTCCTGTATCTTTTAATATTCTTCCCAAAGCATCCTTAAGTATTTCAACTCAAGGTTTGAATTTGTTCTTCAGTTCTTTCAACATAAGAAATGAAGATCGAGTTTGGGCCTTTTGATTTCCTGACTCTAGCTCTTGCACTTTTCATTATAATACTTTAGTTTTTCTTCTCTCACTGCCCTTTGAAATCTTCTGTTCAGCTACTTCATTTCTTGTTTTCTCCCCTTTGCTTTGGCTTCTTTGTGCTCTAGAGCAATATTAAGAGTCTCATCTCACATCCATCTTGGTCTTTTCTTCTTCCTCTCTCTTTGTAATGACCTTTTTTGTATTTTTTAATTATTTTTTAATTTTAAATTTTAGTGAAAGTTTACAGTGACTTTGGGTTTCCATTAATTCATTATTCCACTTTTCTCCCTGCCCACCCTTCCTCTCAAATAGCTTTTCTTTTTGAAAAGTAAAAGGAAAAAATGATTTCATTGTTATTCAATCCCTCCCCCCAAGTCCACTCTACTATGCTACCTTCATCCTTTTTGCATTCTTCAAGGATGATATTCTTGATACCCTCCTACAAATCATCTGGTCTTTGCTCCTTAGTATTCAATGTCTTAAAGTGATGGCAAAGAGAACACTTCTCAAAAATAGATTTGATAATGTGGTTTAACTTGAACATCTCTGAGGCATATGGTCTAGTATCTCTCTAATTTCTTTGCACCTAAATTAAGACTAGACACTTCGGCTCTTGGCTATTTTTCTCAAATATTACAATGCCTCAAAACGGAATATAAATATGTAATTGAGAAAATCTTGGCATTTTTCATGAATGACTGGGTTTTATAACATGTTTAACTTATTAGCAAAATAATTTTTGAGGTACACCTTAGCGTGTGTGTGTGTGTGTGTGTGTGTGTGTGTGTGCTTTTAGTGAAAGTTTACAGAAATGATGGGTTTTCATTCATTCACTGATACGTCTTTTCTTTCCTTCTTTCCCTTCAGTTCACTTGGTAATATATATCGTGTTTCAGATTTTCACTTTCTATACACATGTCTAACCATCCATTCCCTTCAGATAGTCCTTTTCTTTTACCATTCCATTGTGGGATTCATTACATATTCACTCTTTCCCTCTTGTCCCTGCAGGTTTACATATTTCAAAAAACATGTATTTAAGCACCTTGAAAATTCATAAGACTCAAATCCTTCAAAGAATAAGAAATGCTACAATTTCAATAGAAATAATGACAGATTTTAAAAATCAGAAACATAATTCTAAAATCTACATGAAAGATAAAGTATAAGGCATGATTATTGAGTAAAACAGGAAACTATAAAGATAAGAAATTACTTTTTCAGAGATATCCATGATTATTTTTAAGTTATAAAAGCTTTTTGGAAAAGAAGAATTGAATAAATAAATGGACTTATTTAAGGATCCTAAAACAGATATTTTCACATTAAAAAACAAACTTTAGCAGAATCTCAAACTTAGTGCCATTAAGTCAGAAGAGACTGATAGTTAATCATCCAGAGAATTTTTGAAGTGTATAAATTTCATGGAAGTACTTTTGTCCATCCTTCTCCCAAGGAACAGCTGGTGGATTTGAACCACTAGAGAAACCTGCCTTTGGGATAGTCGCACAGCTCTCTATGGTCTACATTAACAGAGCTTTTTTGAGTTTATAGCAGTTTTCTAGTAAATAAAAACTTAAATAACTGCAGAAATAATTTCCAATTCAAAACATGACCAATAAATTAATATTCACCAAATAATTTCAAATTTAAAAAAATGGACAATGGCAAGTGACTTTTCAAAATATCCAAAACTTTGATATGAATAAACCTAAAAAAATAATGATATAATGTAGGGCATATCTACTTTTTACCAAAAGATTGATCGTTTGACTCCACCAGTCACTCTATGGGAGAAAGGTGGTCTATCTTTTCATTTAAAGGTTTACAGCCTTGGAAATCCAATGGAAAGTGATTATCAAGCAGAATTTTTTTAGTGTTTTACAAACATCCCAAGTTTATAATAAAAAGCCAACCTGCATGGAATTTTGAAGTAATATTAAAAACAGCAATTTGTAATTAGATGAAGAGTTACAAACTAAATTATATATTAAAGGAATAGTACATTCATTGCCTCTCACCTTTTAAAAAAAACAACTATTTTATACTTGTTTACATACAAAGTTCATAAAATTCACATGAATTGTTTTTCACACTGACCTTTCTCCTTTTCTTTACCAATCATTCCCTGCACCCATCAAATTGTGCAGGTTTCTCCCCTCCTTGGACCCTCCTACATGTTCTACAATAATGGTGCTAAACAGTATTTGTCTTTATGAGACTGAGTTAGCTCACTCAGCATAATGCACTTCAGTCCCTCCCATGTTAGGTAGTAATTTACAAAATCATTGCTCCTTCATGCTGCATAATATTCCATCGTATGAATGTACCATAATTTCTCAATCTGTCCCATTGTGATTAGGCATTTGGGCTATTTCCATGTTCTTGCTATGAACATTGGTGTTCAAGTCTCTGTGCCTCAGTTCTCATTTGCTCAGGGAATATTCCAAGCAGTGGGATAGCTGGGTCATATGGAATCTTTATGTTCAGCTTTTTGAGGAAACACCAAACT
>NW_006402007.1:0-481 GCF_000299155.1 Elephantulus edwardii
CTTATTTTTTGCTATTTCCTTCAAAGCAGCTTGAACTTCTGCCTCCATCACCACAGGCTCTGGCTCAAATGTTATTTCATTAAATTCTTCTGTATCTGCCAATTCCTTTCGATACAATGACTCAGTATATTCCTTCCGTCTTCTTTTGATACGTCCTGGATCATTTAACATTCTACCTAAAGCATCCTTGATTGTAGCACAGAAGATAGGGCGCGCCCCCCCCCATCCATGGGGAGGATGTGCGCCCCGCCGCCTACAGGTTTGGGTTTCCTTGGAAAACCAGAGGTGATCACCTATACAATGGATTGTTGAAAGTCACTGTGAGTTGTCTACTTGATGACACTTAACAGTGGCAGCATGTCCAAGAGGACCTAAATGCATCCACATATTTTGATCTGTTGAATGCTTCTGTCAAAAGCTGTTTAGACATGGGGGGAGCCTGTTCACAATTCTCAGGTTCCCTTTGCCATTTATAAAAGGG
>NW_006402007.1:1521-6654 GCF_000299155.1 Elephantulus edwardii
CCTTTAGCCCCAACCTTTGCCTCCTTGTACCCCCAATATGTTTTTTTCCCAATTAAAAAAACCAAACCTGAAGTCATTACTCAATATTCCACAATAGCTATCTTCCTCAGAAGAAGCAGCTGGGCCAGATTTGGCTTATGGGTCACAGTTTGCTAACTTCTGGATTAGAAGGTGATTAGAAGGTAAAGTACCAGATGTTAGTGTACCGGAACAATATTTAAGAGGAAGAACCAATAGAACTTGGGTCAGATATGAAGAGAAAGAGGACATCCAATGTGACACCTGGAAGACTGAAAACTTTCAGCCCAAGAAGAAAGTCTCATCATGGGTCTATCCAAGGGAATCCACCTAACTCCAGGACTAAACTACTCCAAGATATGACTGAGCAGCTAGTCAAACTTGGACTAAGTGAGAAAAAAAGATTCCCCCACCACTTTTGTCCTGTGACTGGATATAATGTCTGCCTAGAGTTTTGCCCTGTGAATGAAGCATTTCCTCATGCTCTTTCCCTTCAGAACCAGCTCCCTTCACCAGGCAGACCCTGGACCTCTCAGAACTCCCTGTACTGTGTCATTTATGATGACTGGCACATTCCCAGATAAAGGTTGGAAGAAGGTGGCTTGGTGAAGCCCAGTGAGAATCAAAACATATCAGAATATGGGTTAGAGATGAGAGTTTCCAAGGAACGAGATGTCCCCAGAGAAAAGGACAGTAGAAGACAAGGACAGAGTTATGCACACCAACTAGGGGCCATTTCTTCAGTTTTCACTGAGTTGGAGAGTAGACCAACTAACAGCTGTCTGTCAGGCTACGAAGCAAAAAATAAAATAGAAAAAAAATTTATATACCAAGTGGCCAGGCCCAGGGCTGCCTCCCTGGCCCACCTGGCGCTGTTGGCCCTGAGCTGCTCCCTAAGGCCTCTCTAAGCAGTGGGGCGGGCAGTTCCTCTTCCCTGGCACCTCCTCCAGAAATGACTTTTTTACAAGTTTTAAAGGTCACATGTTGACATGACAGTTACTGAGACTATGATGAAAAGGAGCTCAGGAAGCATTGTGAAAGTGTGCTCTGGAGACCCTGGGGCCTCACAGATCAAGGACATCGCCACCCCCAGTGTAGCCATCCCAGGCCCAGGCCCTCTCAGTTCCCAAGCTGCCCCAGCCTCTGGCCTCGAGACCAGAGCCTGGCCAGAACCCAAATCCCTGTGGTGCAATGAGATGTGCCCTGAATGGGGCCCCAGGGAGCCAGTCCTAGGCCCAGGGCCAATCGCCACCAGCTGTGTGACTTCCCGGAGCAGGTACACAACAGCTAAGAAGAGGCTCATGACTTTTCTCCCACAGCCTGGACTCAGAATTGCATCGACCAGCCCAGCCTTGGGTGACCTTTACTATCCACTGAGAGCCTTGGAGGGCACTGGGCTCCCACATGGGCAACGGGGTAGCGTGCAGCCAAGTATGTTGCACCACAGACAGAAGATACATAAACTCAAGGGCAAAGCTTGCTGTTTGTTTGTCTTTGGCTCATTTGTGCTGTTCAGAGGCCCAAAGAAATCCTGCTTGACAGCTCCCATCAGGGAGGGAAAGCCAAGACTCTAGAAACAATTTGCAACCCACATGTATCAGAATAGAACCCTATAGTGTTCTATAGGGTTTCCAATGCCTGATTTTTCAGAAGTGGATCTCGAAGCTTTTCTTCCAGCCCACTCCTAAGTGGATTTGAACCTCTTATCTTTGCATTAGCCCTATACAGAGACTCCTGAAGTCTATTACAGTGCTACATGTCTCAGGTCCAGCCCTTCTCAGGCCACCTCTGCTAACTCTCACAGGAGTCCCAGGACCCTACTTCCATCAGGATGGGAGGAGCAGGCCCAGGACTGCTCTGTCTGCTCTGGCTCAAGGATTGACAGCCTTTAAGGTTGCCCAACCTGCTTGGCAGGTGACTGATCAGGTCCTGGGAAGGCCAGTGGGGTCAAGCTGCTTCCTGGTGTCTCAGAGAATCTTGGACACACACATTATTGCCCCTCCCCACTCATAACCTTCCCACACACAGAAAACAGTTTGTTGCAACTATGTGTGCTTCCTAGCCATCAGGTAACTATCAAGGGCTCCCAGTAAGAGTTCTGTAGCCAGAAGATGAGCCTGGGTGGCTTCTACCTTGGGTCCTCCTTCCCCCTTCAATGAAGGGTTCCTGGACTCTCCATGCAAGGAGCTTTAGAGGGCAGGATGCTGGGGCGTCTACGAAGCAGTATTGAGTCCATTCACCAGCACCAGCCCCACTTGGAGCCCCAGCCTGGCCCCAGAACAAGTTCCAGCCTCAACCGGAAGGCTGCTGAGTCCTGTCTCATCTCAGACTCCTGGTCACCCACCCACCACCAGGGTTCCTTCAGTTGAGAATCCTGCCAAGACAGGAGACCAAGTGGGAAAGGACAGCTGGTGTCTTAGTCGTCTAGCACCACCATAACACAAATGTTGTAAGTGGGTAGCTTTGAACACCAGAATTTCTTTTCTCAAAGCACTGGTGGCTATCAGCTCAAATCAGCATTTCAGCCAATCTTGCGGATCAGCCAATATAAAATCCTTGTGTGTGGTACGTTCTAAGTTCCAGGTGTCCACTAGAGACCCATGTGTCTACTCTACCCCATCCAGCGAGTCTCTGTCTACTTTACTCTCTCTGCAGCTCTCTAAGATTGGATTAAGTACCTGCATAGCTGACTATGACTTAATTAGTCTAACAAAGAACACTATTTCCAAACAGGCATATCCTCTATATCCATAGAGGCAGGGCGAGGACTCTAGCACATGCTCTGAGGGGACACAGAGCAGTCCTTACAGGCAAGTGCATAGGGCACCAGGAGGCTCTGAGGGGAGAGAAGCCTTGGGTCAAGTCTGAGCAGAGCATCCCCACTCACAGGCAGTCTGAGCCCAGCACACCTTCCCATCCTCCTGGCTTAAGGAGCCCCTCTTTCCAAGCCACAAAACAAGTCCTGAAGGGACCTCCCCAACAGCACCTTGCTGCCTCACTTTGTGCCACTGTGTAACCATGTGCATACTTGGAGCCTCTCTGCACCTTCACTTCCTTAATGGTAACTGGATGAAAAAGAATTTCAATCTGCTGAGAAGCCTTACAGCCGGTTGCCTTAAATGAGACAAAGCCCAGCTCCTTCCTTTTTCTGTCCTACTCTGGGGTGAATACCCTTCTTATAAAAAGAGGGGGGAAAGAAACTCTTTCTTGCTTAAACCACTGGTTTCGATCACAGACATATGTTTCAGTTTGTCTGAAATTTCTCTTAACAGATGTTTTTAGTAAGGCAGGGAAAGTGGGAAAGAGACTATCCACCATCCTTGTTCCAGTTTGTCAGTGCAAAACAATCACATACTCTGTAAAAAGAGCAGGACCCACATGGAGAAGGCCAGATCTGACCTCCACCAAGTTCACAATGTGGAACTGTCCCCATCAACAGCATCCACAGCAAAAAACTCCCATGAGATCAGACATGTCTCCCGCATTCCCACACTTCTTTCTACTAATTCCAACACTTAATCTTCCTGCTCTACTGAGTCCAAAATCTGATGTGATAGCTCCCAGACCACACAGAACCATATTAGAAAAGTTAAAAGGCTATAATTCAGGTTAGTAGCAGAATACAATCACTCAGCCAGGAGAGCTTCCAAAATGTGTTCGCAAGTACCTCCTCCTTGAACCTCGTGGATTTAGGCCAGTGTTACAAAGCTCCTAGACCTGCCAATTACAGCTGTCTCCTCCAGTCTTCCAACAAATGTGGGCAAAGGTTGTTAGCTCTGGTTCCATAAGGTAGCAGTCCCAAGATCAGCTCTGTCTCCTGCCAGGTCTCTGGTTCTCTGCTACAGCTACTGCTGCTCTCCATAAATCTGGCTGACACAAGAATTTCTGGGCCCAAAGGGCATGCTGTATCCTCTGCTTCTTCTTTGCTGTGGTGAGATTCTCAAAATCTGGAGTGGAATCCGCTAAATTTGATGGCAAGACTAGCCAATCTTATTGTAGATAGGCTAACACGCCCTATTTGCTTATTTCAGCCCATCCACATGGCAAAGTTGAAGTCAATAGCTAGGAAAGCCATTTTGAACAATAAACCCTTAACACCACACTCTCTCTCACACGCACACACTCATCCACTTACACATATACACTCTCAGGTGCATACATACTAACTCATACATCTGCTTCCAAGCTAAACCCCGATACTGAATCACTGTTTTATAATCAAATATAATTCTCACAACCCTTACTGTCAAGTCAAAACCTACTCATAGCTGACCCTCTAGCAGGTTTTCAGGAGGCTATAAATTGCTCAGGAAGAGACTGTCCATCTGTCTCCCTCAGAGCTGCTGGTAGATTTGAACAATCAGAAAGGCACAGCCTTTAGATTAATAGTACAAATGTAACAAGTAAATTCTTAATCACTGTCAAATATGGTCAGGTAAGGTAAAGCACAGACGTGGTATAGCACACTTATAAACACCAGGAGAGGCCAGCCTCCAGTCACCTGCGGGGTGCTTTCCGCCTTCCTCCCAGGATGTTGAAGAGCCAGAAAGATATTTAAGTATGCTCAGTAATTGTGATTTGGTGGTTCTGGAAGCAATTTTTATTGTGACTTGAGTGAACATTTACAAAGTGTGTCAGTTTTTCATTCAATCTTTTCCACATATTTTGTTTCATAACATTAATTACGGCGCCCACACATAACTGCACTGTTACACAGGTTTAACTCTTAGTTCTTATAAAACTACAGAGTGTTACATGAGTGAAAATGGAATGTTGAAAAAAAAAAAAAAGAAGAAGTAAACCTGCTGCTATTTGTTTCTAAGTGGACCTAAACACACACTCACAGCTGGTCTTGGCACAGGCACCACAGGCACATTTGAAGGGACAGTGTTGGCCTCGGGACAAGGGCTCAAGGTGATGAAAAAAAGAGCTGCCCGCCCTTTCACATGTTTAAAATTTCTTCCCATAAAAAAATATATATAAAGCATTTTATTCATGTGCAATTGGTCATTTATTTCTACTTTTTTAAATGTTGCTTTTGTGCACTGTCAGATCAATTCCAACTCATAGTGAGCTCATATGACAGAATGGGGTTTCACTAGCTACAATTTTTTT
>NW_006402008.1:0-6585 GCF_000299155.1 Elephantulus edwardii
GGTCAGTCTCTGTGGAGCGTAAAGTACTCTCTGGTATCCTCTCTACGCAGGCTGCTATCCCTCTGGCTCTTCACACTGTGCTCTCCACCTCCACCTCTTCCATTCTGTCCTGCCTTTCTAATGTTAAATCTATGTTGTTGACATACCTCACAATCTTTTACTAATTTTTTTTGTTTTTTTTAACTTATGCCATGTCAAAGGGATAGTTCTGGTTTTGCACCAATTATATTAGGCATGAGTCCCTAGGTGTTGTAGACTATCATGTAGACTTTCAGGTATTCTATGTTCAAATTATTCATTTGCATTTAACTGGTTTTTCTGGCCATGCTTCTGATTCTAATATTTTACTGTATGTCTTTCGTTAGGTTTCTATCAAATTTAGGGTTTTTTTCCTTAATGTATTTATATCTATTTCCTTTAGTAGTTACTGAGGTTTTAGCTAAATTATCTGCCTTATTCCACCTGACCTCTCTTCACTATCTTTCTTCTGGTGTGCTGATAGGTGGGTGACCCATATATTATTTTGTTTTTAATAGGTATAATTCATTTTTTAAATTAATTTCAATGAAAATTTACAGAGACTTTGGATTTCCATTCATTCACTGTTGCACTTTTCTCCCTTCCCAACCCTCCCCCACCTAGTACACTACCCTCTCGGAAAAGTAAAAGAAAAATTCTTTCATTGTTTTACAATCCCTCCCCCCAGGTCCACTCCACTATGCAGCCTTCACTCTGGACTCCCGTCATGGCAAAAATACCTAATCACATAACCCTTTTAAACAGTTTTCTCCCTCATCTGTTTCAATGCAGTATACATTATTGAATCCATCTTTCTCAGTCTCCCCCCAACCCCAACGTCAGTCCTGTTTTACAACAGTGGCACCATGCAGTATTTGTCCTTTTTTGACTGAGATACTTCACTCAGCATAATGTCCTCGAGGGTCACACATTTTGAATAATATTGCATGAGTTCCTTGTTTTTCAGTGCACCGTAGTATTCCATTGTGTGACTATACCACAGCTTTTCTATCCATTAGTTTGTTGATGGGCACGTAGGTTGTTTCCAACTTCTTTCTATTGTGAACAAAGCTGTGATAAACATGGGTGTGCATATATCTGTTATGGTCTCTTTGGGCTATATTCCCAGTAGTGGAATTGCTGGGTCAAATGGTTATCTCTATTTGCAACTTTCTGATAAGGCACCATACCACCTTCCACAGTGGTTGCACCATTTTATACTCCTACCAACAGTGAATAAGGGTTCCAGTTTCTCCACAACCTCTCCAGAATTTGTTGCTTGCTGTTCTGTTAAATTTTGCTATTCTGACTAGGATGAGATGATATCTCATAGTTGCTTTGATTTGCATCTCTTTTATAGCTAGGGATTTTGAACATTTCTTCATGTGCTTGTTGGACATTTGAATGTCTTCTTTGGTGAAGTGTCTGTTCATATCCTGTGCCCATTTTTTCTATCTTGTTGTGGTGCTCAAGTATTTTATAAATTCTAGATATAAGTCCCTTATCTGATATGTCATTACCAAATACTTTTTCCCAGTCTGTGGCTTCCCTTTTTACCCTGTTGGAGAAGTTTTTGGATGTGCATAAGGATTTGATTCTTAGAAGGTCACCTTTATCCATATCCATTTTATCTTCTCCTGGTTGTAGGTTTTTCAGGATACTTGGAAGACTGTTCATGTTGTGGATTAGGACTTCTAATGCTCTTCTAAGCTTTTCTTTAATGACGATTATATTCCTAGGTCCATGATCCACCTTGAGTTGTTTTTTGTATATGGAGTGAGGCGTGGATCTTGATTGAGTCTTCTGCATATACTTTTCCAATTCTGCCAATACAATTTGTTAAAAAACTGGATAAATCATGTATACTGCATTGAAACAGATGAGGGACAGAACAATTTAAAAGCGATATATGATAGGGTATTATTGTTATCACAAGAGTCCAGAATTAAGATTACATAGTGGAATGCTTGCTGCAGAAGATCAAGGACTGCAGTCTTCAATATGGATTGAAGCTCAATATCAAGAAAACAAAGACTCTCACCACTGAGCCAATTGGCAGCATCAGTATGGATGGATATAGATTGAGATAGTTAACAGGTTTCGTTTGCTTGGCTCCACAGTCAACACTCTTGGTAACAGCAGCCACGAAATCAGGAGACAAATTGCATTGGGAACGTCAGCGGTGAGCAATCTCTCAAGAGTACTGAAGTGCAATAACGTCAGCCTGGAGACTAAGGTGTACCTGATCCAGGCTATAGTCTTTGCAGTTACGTGCTATGCATTGGAGAGTTGGACAGTGAATAGGGGTGATAGAAAGAATTGATGCCTTTGAGCTGTGGTACCAGAGAAGAGTGTTGAATATACCATGGACTACTAGGAGAACAAACAGGTTTGTCCTGAAGAGGGTGAAGCCAGAATGTTCCCTGGAGTCAAGGATTCTGAAGCTTCATCTAACATACTTTGGGCATGTTGCAAGGAGGGGCTGGTCCTTGGAGAGGGACATCATGTTTGAGAAAGTGGAGGGACCGAGCAGGAGAGGAAGACCCTCAATGAAATGGATTGATTCTGTGAGTGGAGTGGTGGGAATGAATGTGTTTGAGAAAGCGAGATTGGCACAGGATAGAATAGTGTTTAGGGCTCTTGTACATAGAGTCGCTGAGTCGCAAATGACACGATGGCACATAACAACAACAACAGTGGAGTGTACTCGGGGCAGTCGGAGGGGTCGGGGGGGGGGGACTGCATACCAATGAAAGAATTTTTCTTTTACTTTTCAAAGAGAGGACCGAACTCGTGAGGAGGGCTGGGCAGGGAGAAAAGTGCAACAATGAATGAATGGAAATTTAAAAAATCACTCTAAATGTTCATTAAAATTAATAAAATAAAATTTTAAAAAATTCTAGATATTTGTTGGGCTTATGTCTAGATATCTTATAATGAAATTGGGAAAAGAGTTTTGTTTGTTTCACTATGTTTTCTGTTTATTTCGCCTTTAAAAAAGACATTATGATATCTGCATCATTATTGAATAAAACTTGACAAAAAAAAAAGGCTGTCTTTTCCTCACTTAACTGATTTCATCTCCTTGTCAAAAATCAGTTGACCATAGATAGAGGGCCTGATCTCTGGGTTCTCGATTCTATTCCATTGATCTATGTGTCTATCATTGTGCCAGTACTGTGCTGTCTTGACCACCACAGCAGTGGAGTAGGATTTGAAATCAGGGAGTGAGATACCTCCTACCTTTCTTCTATTTTTAAAGAGTGTTTTGCTTTTAGGGGCTTCTTCCCATTCCAGATGAAACTGGAAATTGCGTTTTCCATCTCGTTGAAGAATGGGATTGGTATTTGTACTGGGATTGCATTAAACGTGTAAATTGCCTTTGGTAGTATTGCCATTTTCACAATATTGAGTCTTCCTATCCAGGAGCAACGGATATTCTTCCGCATCTCAAGGTCTCTTTTGGTTTCTTGTAGTAATGTTTTGTAATTTTTTTCAATAGATCCTTTGTGCTTCTGGTTACATTTACTCCCAAATATTTAATCTTGATTAATCGTGATTTAATCGTGATTAGCTATTGTGAAGGGTATTGTTTTTCTTAGTTCCAGCTCTGTATTCTCTTTGTCACTGTAGAAAAACCCAACTGATTTTTGTATGTTGATTTTGTATCCTGCTACTTTGCTGAATTGGTCCACTGTGTCCAATAGTTTTCTTGCTGAGAGTTTAGAGTTTTCTAAGTATACTATCATATCATCTGCATAAAGAGATAATTTTACATCCTCTTTGCCAATTTGGATACCTTTTATTCCCTTCTCTTATCTTATTGCTATCGCTAAGACTTCCAATACAATATTGAATAAGAGAGGTGAGAGTGGGCATCCTTACCTAGTTCCTGTTCTTAAAGGGAATGCCTTTAACCTCTCTCCGTTGAGAACAATGTTGGCTCTTGGGTTTGCATAAATACTTCTTACTGTGTTGAAGAAATTGCCCTCTCATCCTATTTTGTTGATTATTTTAATCAGGAAAGGGTGTTGGATTTTATCAAAGGCTTTTTCTGCATCAATTGATAGGATCATGTGGTTCTTGTTCTTTGCTTTGTTAATTTGTTAATGTGATGAATTATATTAATTGTTTTCCTTATGTTGAACCATCCTTGCATACCTGTTATGAATCCCACTTGGTCATTGTGAATTATTTCTTTCATGTATCGTTGGATTCTACAAGCCCGTATTTTATTCAGGATTTTTCCATCTATGTTCATGAGAGATATTGGCCTATAGTTTTCTATATTGGTGGTGTCCTTTCCTGGCTTTGGTATCACGGATGTGTTTGCTTCATAGAACGAGTCTGGGAGAATTCCATCTTTTTCTATTTTCTGAAATAGATTATGTAGAATCGGTGACGGTTCTTCTCTGAATGTGTGATGAAATTCAGTTGTAAAACCATCTGGTCCAGGGCTTTTTTTTCGTTGGAAGTTGTTGTATTTCCTTTGCAATGTCTTGTTTTGTAATGGGTCTGTTCAGATGTTCAATTTCAGTTTGTGTCAGTTTAGGTAGGTTGTGCACTTCTAAGTACTTGTTCATTTCTTCTAAGTTTTCATATTTGTTTGAATATAGTTTTTCATAGTACTCTAATGTTAGCTTTTTTATTTTACTTGGTTCTGTTGTGATGTTGCCTGAGTCATCTCTTATTCGGATTATTTGTGTTTTCTTCTTTTCTTTTGTGAGTTTTGTTAGTGGTTTGTCTATTTTATTGACCTTTTCAAAGAATCAACTCCTAGTTTTGTTGGTAGTTTCAATTGGTTTTCAGTTTTCTATTCATTTTTTTCTACTCTAATTTTTAAAATTTCTGTTTTTTTTAGAGTGTGTCGAGTTTTCTTGCTGTTCTTTTTCAATTTGCTGGAGATGTTGAGTTAGAGAGTCAATGGTCAGTTTTTCACACCATTTGATGTGTTTGCTTATTGCTATAAATTGACCTTTGGCTATTTCCCAGAGGATTTGGTAAGTGGTGTTTCCATTGTCATTTGTTTCAAGAAACTTTTTAGTTTCATTTTTTATTTCTTCTAGTACCCAGTCATGTTCAATGAAGGTGTTGTTCAGCTTCCAAAAGTATGGTTTTTCCTCCTTTATCTTCTTATTATTTATTTATTTCTAATTTTGTAGCATCATGGTCTAAAAAGATACTTTGTATTATTTTTATGTTTTTAAATTTATTGATGCTTGCCTTGTGACCTAGAATGTGATCTATTCTGGAGAATGTTCCATGCACATCGGAGAAGAAGGTATACTGTGTTTTTGGAGGGTGCATTAGCCTATAAATATCTATGAGGTTAAGTTGGTTTATTGTGTCGTTTAATTCTTCAGTATCTCTGTTGAGTTTTTTTCTGGTAGTTCTATTTTTCTTGAGCGGGTGTATTGAAGTCTCCAAGTATGTCAAGGGCCTGGGTAACTTGCAAAGTAAGATTAGCCCTGTGCTGTAAAACCAGCAAGACTAATTCCATCTTGGCTAGAACATCTGCTTGTCAATAAACAACTCAAGGAAGCAGGATGTTAATGGATAAGAGTGACCAAAGGTCTCATACCTTAGGGAATGTTATCTACCAAAACTCTGTTTCTTAGAGCTCACAATAAGGTATGCTGGAAACCATCTTTGTATTGTGCTGTGGTCTGTGAGAGTTAATGTTTGACCTGAGAGTCAAAATCTCCGACGGAAAGAGATAATGCGATTGCTACTGCAGAGGTGGTTCTAAAAACCTATATATGCTTTGCTAAAATCAGTAAATTTGCTATTCGTCATCAGCGATAGTCTCTCTGTGTCTTCATTTAATCCTAGCCCCTTCTTTCATGGAACTGTTTCTATATATTGAGGTTGGACCTCGATACAAGTACTATAGTGCTGTTGTTATGTGTGATCAAGTGGCTTGAGACTCATAGTGACCCTATGTACTAGAGCCCTAAATGCCATTCCATCCTTTGCCAACCTCGCTGTCTCAAACACACCCATTCCCACCACTCCACTCACAGAACTAATCCATCTCATCAAGGGTCTTCCTCTCCTGCACCATCCCTCCACTCTCATGATGTCCCTCTCCAAGGACCAGTCCCTCCTTGCAACATGCCCAAAGTATGTCAGACGGAGCTTCAGAATCCATGACTCCAAGAAGCATTCTGTCTTCACCCTCTCCAGGACAAACCTGTTTGTTCTTCTAGCAGTCCATTCAACACTCTTCTTAAGCACCACAGCTCAAAGGCATCAATTCTCTTTCTATCATCCCTGTTCACTGTCCAACTCTCTGATGCATAGCACATAATTGCAAAGACTATAGCCCAGATCAGGCGCACCTTAGTCTCCAGCCTGACATCATTCCTCTTCAGTACTCTTGAGAGGTCCCTCACCGCTGACTTTCCCAATGCAAATCATCTCCTGATTTCCTGGCTGCTGTTACCAAGAGTGCTGACTGTGGAACTGAAAGATTAAAATTAAAATAGTCCCTATAGTTTTCAGCTGAATTAAACTCAGGTTTCTATAGTTCTCAGCTAAGTTAAACTCAGGAATTTTTCCATTGTC
>NW_006402009.1:0-6642 GCF_000299155.1 Elephantulus edwardii
TTGGAGATTGCCTTTTCCATCTCGTTGAAGAATGGGGTTGGTATTTGTATTGGGATTGCATTAAATGTGTAAATTGCTTTTGGTAGTATTGTCATCAGGCTTTTTTTGTGTGGCGCTTCGGATTGGCTCCCAATCTTCAGTTTAATTATCCAGGAAAAGTGTTTTCGGCACTTGATACTAGGTTATTAGATCCCGTGGAAGAGCGCGTCTCTTCCCACCTCAACACTGAGTTCTGCACCTCCTCACCACACCCGTCCCACTCATTGTTGCAGAGAAACCATCTCTTTGATGGTCTTTCTCTTTTCCCCCTTTGGCTGACAGTTCACTATTGTTTAGCCGGGTCTTTTGGGCCACGCCTCACATACTTCGGGCTTATTGCTAGGAGGGGCTATGCCTTAGAGGGACATGAAGCTGGGAAGGGTGGAGGGTCCGTGAAGGAGAGAAAGACCCTTGACCACGTGGATTGACACGGTTACTGCCACAATGGACTCTGGCTGTCTGTGTGAGGATGGCGCTGAAGGATCCCCGAACCGCTGGTCCTGTTCTGTCCCGAGTGGACGGCGAAGACCCAAGACTCCAAGACACCGGCTTGATGCAACAGCAAGAGATAAGAGGTTTATTGCGGAGCTCCTGGCCGACCCTTATCTCTCGCAGGAGACAGAGGAGCCCACCCCGATCAGACAAAATTGGGGTTTTTTATACACTTTAGGGGGATACAACTGAGTATCAGCTTCTCATTGGGTGATGAAAGCACAATTTGAATTCATTGGTTCAGTGTTCGCTCAGGGTTTACATAGCATTTTTGCACGTAGCACTTGCGGCAGTCACGTAGCACATGTAGCAGTTAGATAGATCTTTAACTATAGGGTGGTGTCATAAATTCTTAAGTATACAGTGAGTTCAAACTCCAGGGCAGTGGAAAAGCACAAGATACATTGGTTATCAGTCGGGAAACAAAGGCACATGGGTTATCAGTTGAGAAACAATCTTTGCTTGTTTGCTCTGCCTTTCTGCTAGCTATTCTTGAAATACTGTTGCCGTGGATACCTGGGTGTGGGGCTTTAAAAATTAACTTAGCTGAGAACTATAGAAACTTGAGTTTAATTCAGCTGAGAACTATAGGGACTATTTTAATTTTAATCTTTTCAGCGCAGGATAGGACAGGGTTCAGATCCGTTGTTCATATAGCGTCGACATGCGTCGTACTCCACTCGATGGCACCTACCAATAATCTTAACTCATTGCAGATTTTGAGGAGTTTATGGGTGCAAGCACAGTCGCCTGGAAAAAAAAAATCATTCTTGTTGAGCCAAGAAAAAAAAATATGTGCCAAGAATTACGTTGCTGTCTTTGAATATACCGATTTCTAAACTCCTGGTATTACTCAGCATTTTACATTTGGAGAAAGACCGCTCTCGCGGATTTTCGACGCAAGCCTGCACCTAACAGCTCAAAGCCGAGACCTCCGGCCGGCCCGGAGATACCGTACACGATTGGCGCGCGCTCTACCGGCGGCAGCGAATCTCCGGGCGCCCTGCACCGCCGAGGGGCCGGGCTGCCGTCTGTCCGGGTGGCAGGATTGGCCAGCAGCGGAGCGCGGCTCAAATCGCCTGGGTTAGTACTGTGCAGCATTGCTTTACAAGCACCGGGGTCTTCTGTCTTTGGCTATATTGGAGATTCTTCTAGCTCGGAGGAGGCTGGCATGTCCCAGTTTCCCGAGGAAAACCCGATGACTTCGCCAACGAAGGAGGCTGGCATGTCCCAATTCCCTGAGAAAGACTCAGTGACTGCATCAAAGCCGAGGGAATGGACACACCAGGTCGAGAAGTTGTCGGAAGTGACCACGCCGGCTACGCCCCAGCAAGGGAACAAAGAGGAGAGTCTTCCTGTCTTCTTGCCAGAACGTGTAGATTTGCGCATCTTTCCGGGTTGGTTCCAAAAGGAGCACCTGCTCGACCCCGTGGTGTGTGACATACCAGCGTGGCAAGTGGACAAGATCTTTGGTGAGTGTTAGGGTGGGATCCGCTCTTCCCCTCCCTCCTTCCTCTCAGGGCACTCACTTAACAGTAAGCTCTGCGCTCACGAGTCGCGCTTTCCCTGCCCAGGTCCTGAAGGCAAAGACATCCCTTCCATAGAGCAGTCGACCATGACAGTGCTGCAAGTTCAAATTCTGGACCCCAAGGGCCATGCCAGCATCTTCATCTATGGAGCACAGGATAAGAAGCAACTGGTGCAAGCTAATATCTACTGCCATCGAAGGTGGCACGAACTCGGTGAGTCGCCTGTGACTATGAAGGACACAGAAGACTGTCAGCACCAGCGCATGTCTCTGGGCCAGGGGCGGAATGGGAAATAAGTATAGGTCAGGTGCTCTGACCTATACGCCTTTTTTCCTTGCTTGTGTGAAGAACTCTGTAGAGCCCATGTTTCTTGCCACTCTGTTGGGGGAAACTCCAGCTCCTTAAATATCTGACAACATGGTAACATGGAAGGGAAGAAACCAGGGTATCCTCCACATGCCACCTCATAGGGTTCGCACCACGTATCCATTCATGAACATGATAGAGGTTAAGCTGTCTCTGGTTACACTGTGTTCGTAAGAGGCCGGGATGTTCGGTGACAGATGTGGTTTTTTTCTTTCAGAGGCATATAGAGAAAAACTTGTGAAAACCTTCAAGATTGTCCGTAGTGCCTACCAGACAAAAACTCCTAGGCAGCAACACCCTTCAAATGGTGATTGCAGCATGACCAGAGGGTGGCTTGGCTAAGTGGGACAGAAACCTGGGCAGCGGGAAGCGAAGCTTGGGCCTCTCAAGTGTACACCTCCCCTCCCTTTGTGTGTTAAGAACTTTTTTCAAATATTGTAAGTAATTTCATTAATAAAAAAATATCTTTCAGTGTGGAGTGGATGTATGAATCACCCTACCAACAAATGCCATGTAAGGACCTTCCCTTACCTAGAGGTGGAATGGTCTCCAGTGTCCCCTGCCATTAAGCCAAGATTGTTTAGCAAAAAGAGCATTTTAAGTTACCATGGAGACTGGGGTATTGTCTTATTTTGGCATTATAATAGGCACAGATAGTTTGAGCTCCAGATTCTTGCTGTTTCTTTGTCACATGTACAGTTGAATAAATTTTAGAGATTTCTGGAGTTGTGTTATCATCACCACAATCTATCTTAATGAAATTTCCTCAACACCAAAAAGAAAAGTTCCTGTTGCAGCCAAAGACAACTACTATTCTTCTTTGTGTATCTATATAGGAAGTTTTCATAATACACATTGTGGTATTTTGTGTCTGGCTGCTTCTGCTTAGTGTTTTTTCAGGTTTGATCTGGTTTGTAGCAAATTGAGTCTTCTAATTAAGGAATCTGAAAGCTTTCAATAGAGTTAAAGGCTGTTAAGAGGGTACACCTGGGGATGGCCAGGGTACTTCTGTAGGCTGTGTGCCCATGCCTTGTAATGCCTGCATTAACTGAATGCTCAACTTGTTGTTCTGAACTGTCTCTCAGGAGGAAATACTTTGATTCAGCACATCATGTCAAGAGGAAAAAGAAATGGGGAAAATATGAAAATTTGTCATTCAGTTAAAATTTCATTTTACTACTCTCCACATTTAATATCTAGGATAGCCGCAAAAAAAGACTAGACATTAAAAGACTTATTGCATTGGGAATATCTGTTGTCAAATATCAAAGTACCGCTTGAAGATTCTTGCCATGTCTTTTGCCCATTTTGTAATTGGATTATCAGTCTTTTTCTTGTGGAAGCCCAGGAGTATTCTGTAACCTTTTAAGACTCTTGTCTGAGATGGTATTACCAAATGTTCCCAGTCTGTAAGTTTTCTTTTCACCCTGTTGGAAGAAGTTTTTGATGTGCACAGAGATTTAATTTAGAAGGTCCCATGCATCAATTTTAGCCTCTTTAGATTGTGCATTTCTGGTTGTATTTGGCAGTCTCTTTATACCTTGGACTAGCGCTTCTACGCTTGCTCCAAGTTTGCCTCTTATGAATGTTACGGTTTGGAGCTTTACTCCCCGGTCTCTGCTCCACCTTGAGTTGATTTTGTGTATGGTGTGATATGTAGATTCTGTTTCAGATTTCTGCAGGTGGAAGCCCAGTTTTGCCAGCACCATTTGTTGAAGAGGTTATGATTTCCCCATTTGATAGCTTTGATTTCCTTGTTGAATATCAGTTGACATAGATAGCTGGGTCTATTTCTGGGTTCTCAATTCTTTTCCATTGGTCTTTGTACCTGTCATTGTACCAGTACCATGCTTTTTGGTTACTACTGCTGTGTAGTAGGTTTTGAGGTCAGGGATGCCTCCAACCTCATTTTTGTTTCTCAGGATTGTTTTGCTTATTTGGGATCTCTTGTCTCTCCAAATAAATTTGATAATTGCCCTTTCTTTTTTTTTTATTATTTTGTGTGTGTGTACCGTCAAATCAGATCTGACTGGTACAGGAGGATATTGTGCCTCCTTCTCCAGCAGAGCGTCTGGTGGATTCGAACCGTGTTCCTCTGGGATTGCAGTGCAGTTTCTTGCCACTAGGCCACCAGAGCTCCCCTTTGATAATTGCCCTTTCAATCTCCTTGAAAAATGTATTTGGTATCTGGATTGGGATTGCATTGAACATGTAGATTGCGTTTGGTAGCACTTGCACAGAGGAAGATAATTGAATGGCCAACAAACACATGAAGAAATGCTCCAAATCACTGTCAATAAGAGAGATGTAAATCAAAACCACAATGAGGTACCATCTCACTCCAGTAAGAGTGGCAAAGTTTAACAGGACAGTAAGTAATAGATGCTGGAGAGGATATGGCGAGAAAGGAACTCTTATACATTGTTGGCGGGACTGTAAAATGGTGCAACTATTCTAGAAGGCAGTTTGGCGCTTCCTCAAAAAGCTGAACCTAGAAATTCCATATGACCCAGCTATTCCACTACTTGGAGTATGCCCTGAGAATATGAGAACTGAGGCACAAATGGAGATTTGTACACCAATAATTCATAGCAGCATTATTCACCATCGCAAGAACACAGAAACAGCCCAAATGTCCAACCACAAACGAATGGATTGAGAAAGTATGGTACATTAACACAGTGGAATACTATGCAGCACACAGGAGCAATGATTTTGTAAATTATTACCTAACTTGGGAGGGACTGGAGAGCATTATGCTGAGTGAACTAACTCAGTCCCACAAGGATAAGCATTGTATAAAACCATTATTGTAGAGTGAGTATAAGGATCCAAGAGGGGCGGGAGAGGGTGGAAGCAGAGGGATGAGGATACGCAGGGGGTGGGGGGATAAATCACTGGGTTGTACAATTTGATGTGGGGGTGAGGGAATTTGAAAGAATTTGTTCAAATTTGTATTCAAGTTTTGTAAATAAACTAGTAGGGGGAAAAGTACCTCTTGAAGGTACAAAAGAACAAGAATGTCAATTTAAAAAAGAAGATGGTGCCACTGTTGTAAAAGGGGACTGACACTGGGGTTGGGGGGAGACTGAGAAAGATGGGATAAATAATGCATACTGCATTGAAACAGATGAGGGAGAAAACTGTTTAAAAGCGTTATGTGATTAGGTATTATTGTCATGGCAGGAGTCCAGAAAGATTGCTGCATAGTGGAGTGGACCTGAGGTTACTGATTGTATAACAATGAAAGAATTTTTCTTTTACCTTTCAAAGAAAAGAATGAACTGGGGGGAGAGGTGGGCAGGGAGAAAAGTGCAACAATGAATGAATGAAAATCCAAAGTCTAAATTTTCATTAAAATTATAAATAATAAAAAAATAAGATAAATCTGATCCAAGCCATCATATATTTTTATTTCCAAGGCATCTGAAAGTTGAACAATGAATTAAAAAGACCAACAAAAAATTGATGCTTTTTAATTGTGATGTTGGAGAGGAGTATTGAACATCCATGGACTGCCAAAAGAACAAGTCTATGTTGGTAGGACATGCAGCCCAGGTTCTTTTTAGAGGAAAGGAGAGTCAGAGAAAGAAAGGAAGACCCTCAACTCCATGGATTGACATGGTGACTGTTTCAGTGGTCTTGAGAATGGCTGTGAAGATGCGAGAGTGGTTCTGGATAGGGCAAGGTTCCAATCTGTTCACAGGGTCACTATGAATCTCAGATGACTTAATAGAACTTAACAACAATCTATGAACAGAGAGTATCTTTTCATTTTTTAAATCATTAATTTTGTTACCAAAAAGCTACTATTCTGTTGCCTGCTGCTAAAAGCAGGTTTATTATATATGCTAGCATATAGGGTTTGAGCTTCCCAAATCGATCTCAGCAAGGGAAGGCTCTGAAAGGATGTTTGTAAGCCTAGGTTAAGGGTCTGAAGAAGTTTTGGTTACCATCCCTTCGGAGACAGTACAAGTAAACTTAAGAGACACTGGACACAGGAAGAAGAAAAAAAATCTCTCTGACAAGCTGTCAGGTCATGGGTCGGACAATGGGAGATTAATTAATTCTGAAGGCATTTGGTAGAAGTGAAGTGGTATCCTGCTGGAGGGTGGAGCTGGGAAATAAGTAGGTCAAAGCACTGGGCTAAGGGCAGGGACAACACTGTAACTAATGGTCAACTCCAAAATGAGGGATTTATCTTTCACTACTCCAC
>NW_006402010.1:0-684 GCF_000299155.1 Elephantulus edwardii
TTTTCTATTTCTCACTACTCAGGGATGATTTTTCCCCCAAATTTGTAAAGTTACTTATAATTTAGTTATGACATGAGGGTGATTATTCTCCCAGATACAATTTAAAGGCATTTTCAAAAGTAATTACTGCCTATAACGTGTCAAATAGATAATTTTATTTTAAACCTCTTTGTTAAATATTTTGACTATAACCCCAGATGAAAAGATCCAAATGAGGAGAAAGATCCTAATGAGGAGAAAGTCCCTGAATTGGGGACAGAGCTCTAGTTTTGTAAGTCATTGAGTCACATGCCAATCTGTTGGTTGTGTTTTGTTTTACATTTTTTCGTGAATTGACTTTATGAATTTGCCTGCATGATGAGATTAGACCAGCACCTACAAATTTTCACCAGTAGAAAAACCTGTGTAGAAGAATCTGCGCCCTTTCACGATGATGACTTTTGTTTTCAAAGTTAGCATTAAATGTTAGCTTTTATGACCATCTCGAAATACTAAAAATTATACTGTGTAAGAAAATATTTATTGTAAGTCATTGTCCTCCAATCAGTATCCCATGATATCATGTATTGATGGATATTTAGGTGTCTGATTCTTTTATTTTTTTTCTATAATTATATTTTATTAATTTTCATAAACATTTACAGAGATTTTGGGCTTCCACTCATTCATTGTTGCACTATTCTC
>NW_006402010.1:2434-3731 GCF_000299155.1 Elephantulus edwardii
GTCTTTTCAATTATTTGTTATGCATCTGAGAGCTGGACAATGACTAAGGATGACTGAAGAATTGATGCCTTTGAATTGTGGTGCTGGAGAAGAGCAGCAGTCAATATCCCGTGGATTGACAAAAGAATGAACAGGTATGTCTTAGAAAAGGTTCAGCTGGGGTGCTCCTTGGAGGAAGGGATGACAAAGCTTTGTCTCTCATAGTCTGGATATGTTTCTAGGAGAGACTATTCCTTGGAAAAGGGTGTCATGCTTAGAAGGATGAGGAAGTCAATGAAAGAGAGGAAGACCCCCCCCCATTGAGATGGACTGACACAGTGCGAGCAGCAATGGGCTCACCTTGTATCAGAGATGGTAAGGATGGCACAGAATAGGGCAGGTCATGTTGTTCATAGGATCTCTATGAGTTTTACTCGACAGCACCTAACAACAACCTGAAACATCATGGTTTTCTTTCTTTTTCTTCATTATATTTATTCCTGTGCGAGCTGGGAGGGATCAGCACTTATCTCCGCACACCCATAGCCAGTCTACGACATACCAGTTGGGAAGCTCTGCTGTAGAGCACCAAAGCCTCAGAAACTCGTAGAGTCAGCTTCCTACATCTTCATGAGATCTGTTCTTTCTCACCTCCAGAAAAAACATACAAACAAACAAACAAAAAATCAGACTTCTGTCATGTACTTAAAGCAACCAGTGTGACACACAATGTGGGTAAGATGGTCAATGATCCTTCAGCCTACATTGGGGGCAAAGAGCTGTATCACTCAGGCAAATTGTTCTGATTACACTGTGAATGAGTCAGCATTATGAAAGCAACTAATTCTGGGCTTCACAGTTTAAAAGGTTTAAAAGAATAGAGGAGAACTACCTAACAGCTGCACAATGAAAGACTTTTCACTCCAGGAAAGAGATCTATGAAGTAGCAACTGTGATTGAAATTGCCACTGCTATCAGGTGCCTTTGAGCCGCTCTGACTCATAGCGACCCCAGGCACAACAGAATGAATCACTGCCTGGTTTGGCACCACCTTCACAGTCATTGTAGTTTGAGCCTATTGTTGCAGTGACTGTGTTTGTCCATCTCACAAGAGTCTTAGCCTTTTGGTGATCAGCCAGTGAAACCAGCAAGACCATAGACTTTAAAATAGAAGCAAGTCTAGGTGGTTTGTTAGGTACCATCGAGTCAACTACGACTCCGAGCAAGGCTATGAACAACAGATCTGAACTTTGCCCTACCACATGCCATCTTCATCATCTCTAATGTTCTCGAACCCACTATTATACAGTCACTGTGC
>NW_006402010.1:6086-6576 GCF_000299155.1 Elephantulus edwardii
TACAGTTGGAGCTCTATAATGATTTTCCCATAAAATACTAACAAGCACTCAAGAAACTTATCTCTATTTTCTACAAACTGTCAAGTAGCTTCTCATTAATCTGTATTTTCCACAAACTCTCAAGGACATTAGTTTCTCATTAATTAAATCTTTCTAGCGGTTCTTCTGGGTATTATGAGATCTCATGAATACACTCTGTTTTCTTTTTTTTCCGATGTGTTTGTTCTTTTTTAAAATTTTTTTATTCATTTTAATAAAAGTTTATAGAGACTTTGAATTTCTATTCATTCATTGTTGCACTTTTCTCCCTGCCCAACCTCCCCCACAGTTCATTCATCTCTTTGAACGGTAAAAGAAAAATTATTTCATTGTTATACAATCCCTCCCCCCAGGTCCACTCCACTATGCAGCCTTCGTTCTGGACTACTGTCATGACAAAAATACCCAATCACATATCCCTTTTAAACAGTTTTCTCCCTCATCTGTTTCA
>NW_006402011.1:0-5129 GCF_000299155.1 Elephantulus edwardii
TATCCTATCCTATCTTATCCTTTCCTATCCTATCACTATCCACATGGAGCTCTAGTAGCTTTTTTGGATAAGGAGTTGTACTGCCAACCTAAAGACAGACAGATTGAGTCTATCAGCTCCTCTGTGGGATAAATATGAACAATTACCTCCATTTCACTTACCAGCCTGTCAAAGCCCACGGGAGGGTTAGGTATGGATAAGTTCTAACCCAGCAGCAATACATGTGTGTGCATAGTGTGACACTGTTCTGTGGGGTCCCTGTGTAATACAAATGTGTAACACGTTCTGTTACTAACTGATTTCTTAATAAATAAATTACAATGTCAGCTATTGAAAACTATTGTGAACAAAGCTTTCTTTCTGACACATACATGAGGTAGTGATTAGTTAGAACTAGATGTAAACTTCTTTTTTTATGTGTTATACAACCATGCTACATTCATTGTTTGGTATTTGTCTCCTGGGCTTAATACCTACATATTTAAGTTTGTCAGTGTGACTTACTGTGTGTGCCCTTGCATTGACTGCTCCATTCTTTCTTGGTTCAGGCTACATATTATAATTACTGGGAGAACTTTCAAAATGGCCAAAGTGCAGGTTCTGTCCTAGAGGAACTAGATGAGAGTCTTTGGACATGGTACCTAAGTGGTGGTGTTCTGTACGTGCTCCTGAGGGGATGTGATGCAGGGTAGGTCTGAGAAACACGAGCCTGGTCTGTCATCAGGAGGCCTGCTTACAATGCCAGCTGTGAAATTCTTTTTGGACATAATCATGCCATTCTTTTTATGCTTCTAGTGACAAGCCAAGTGTGTCATTCTTGAGACTCATCTCCAGCCTTATTTGATGTTCTGCCCATTTCTAACGGAAGACTGAGCGCTGTGCAGTCTATTTCCAGAGCTGCCATGAATATTTATACGTTGCCTGCATCTTTACAAATTAGAGAGCAGCAAGATGAATGAGAGTAGTGAATCAGAGAAGACACGGAGTGTGATGCGGGCAGAAATTTACTATCTCATTTCTATTTAAAACCTGATGACTCAGAGAAGGAGGCCGTCTTC
Organism: Elephantulus edwardii; assembly: GCF_000299155.1. Classification (NCBI taxonomy): domain Eukaryota; kingdom Metazoa; phylum Chordata; class Mammalia; order Macroscelidea; family Macroscelididae; genus Elephantulus; species Elephantulus edwardii. The sequence continues at coordinate 1,059 of NW_006402011.1, forward strand.
ATCCATTTCAGTAAATTCCTTAATGCTCTCCAGTGTGGCACTTTGAATTTTAGCACTGCTGGGGGTGACTTGATTTATTCCCAGAAAGAATGTGTTCTCTGCACGCCTGTGTGTATATGAGTGTGCATGTCACTGTGCATTTAAGTTCGATCATTTTAAAATAAAAGAGAAATTACCAGGCTAATTGTTAATTACGTTCTCTAAGCCTCATTTTCTGTGTTGTCTTGGTGATGGGATGCACCTCCGACCTCTAATGAATAATTCTTAACTCTGACAAAATGCTATTTGTTTCTAAATTGATTTTTAATGTCTTTGGTTTGCATTTTCTTCACTTAGTTAGTTTTCAACAATTATTCATTAGATTTCCCTGCCTTTCCATCTTTCTCATGTTCAAGTTCAAAATAGATTTTATAGGAGACAAGTGTCAAGATTTATTGTGCTAATGTGGCCATTTGACACTTCTATACCAGAAGGGCAGAGAAAGAACAATAATATGCATTCTTTTATCTTGGTCTTTGATTATCTGAGAAACATGGAAACAGTTGAAAACTGCATTGCATTGCATTGCATAAAGTAAGGCAAGTTTGTCCATAATGATATTCTTATTCCTATATCATAAACAAGATGGTAGTTGTTGTTATGTGCCGTCGAGTCACTTGTGACTCATAAAGTACCTATGGACAAAAGCCCTAAACTCTGCTCTGTCCTGTGTCAATCGTACTGCCTCTGACACTTCCATCCTGATTACCCCAGTCACTGAATCAATCCATCTCATAGAGGGCCTTCCCCTACTGCACTGTCCCTCCACATTACCAAGCATGATGTTCCTCTCCAGGGACTGGACCCTTCTTACAACATGTCCAAAGTATGTTAGACAGAGCCTCAGAATCCTAGCCTCCAAGGAGCAGCCTGGTTTGACCCTTTCCAGGATGAATCTGTTTGTTTTCCTAGCAGTCCCTGGTACCTTCAGTACTCTTCTCCAGCACCACAGCTCAAAGGCATCAATTCTTCTATCCTTCTTAGTTACTGTCCAACTCTCTGAGGCATAACAAATGATAGCAAAGACCATGGCCTGTATCAGACACAATTTAGTCTCCAGATAGACACCATTGCTCTTCAGTACTTTGGAGAGGTCCCTAACAGCAGACTTTCCAATCGCAATACGTTTTTTAATTTCCTGGCTACTGGTGCCAAGAGTGTTGACCATGGAGTTAAGCAAAATAAAGCTGTGAATAATCTCAATCTCTTCACCATCCATACGGATGCTGCCAATTGGTCCAGTGGTGAGAATCTTTGTCTTCTTGACACTGAGCCTCGATCCACATTGGAGGCTGCAGTCCTTGACACTCTGCAGCAAGCGCTTCAGGTCCTCGGCAGTTTCAGCAAGCAGGGTTGTGTCATCTGCATAACACAGATTATTGGTAGATCTTCCACCAATCTTGACCCCACATTTCTCCTCATTAGAGCCCAGCCTCTCGGATAATCTGCTCTGCGTACAGGTTGAAAAGGTATGGAGATAGGACACATTCCTGGCATATGCCCTTCCCAATTTTGAACCACGCAGTGTTCCCTTGCTGTGTTCTGACGACTGCCTCCTGGTCCAAGTATAGGTTTTGCATTAGAACGATCAAGATGGTAGATTCAATGTAAATTCATAAGACACAAAACATGAAATAAGCTGAGCATACCAATGACATAAAGTTTCCATAAACACCTGAAAAGTTCCCTTTTTAACCAGGTGATTCTAATTCATAATAATACTAGGGATGATAGAAGGAGAATTGATGCCTTTGAGCTTTCGTGCTGGAGACGAGTGTTGAATATACCACGCACTGCTAGAACAAACAGCCTGTTTGTTAGAACAAAATCCCTTTCATCATGGAAAGGGTGAGACCAGGCTGCTCTTTGGAGGCAAGGATTTCTGAAGGTTCATCTGACATACTTTGCACATGTTGCAAGGAGAAACAAGTCCTTGGAGAGGGATATCATGCTTGGGAGTGTGGAAGGTCAGTGAAAGAGAAGAAGACCCTCAATGAGATGGATTGTGACTGGGGTAATGGGGATAGGTTTGTCAGAGACAGTAACATTGGCACAGGATAGAGCAGGATATAGGACTGTTGTGCATAGGTTCTCTATGAGTCACAGATGACTTGATGGCACATAACAAGAACAACAACAACATTTGTATTTTCTTACAAAAGACTAATTTCTTACAAAAGAAGGTCCATCTTTTTTTTCCTGTGAGGTAGCTGGTAGTTTCAAACCATTGACCTTTTGTTTAACAGCCCAAAAGCTAAGTCATGAAAGCACATAGTCAGTATAGTACTATACTTTTTAGACTTTTCCTTAGAAGTCATAAATCATGAACACAAGATTAAAACTGTGTCCTTTAGGTTAATAAATGTGGGATATGGATGGGCACTCTCCTCCCATGTGATTAACTGCATCTGAATACCCATCCATAGACGAGCTATGGTTTGGTTCCACATCAACAGTCCACAACAACAGATGAATACTTACTCAATTCCAAAATCCCCTAATATATATATTGACTACTTAACTATTCTTTTTGTTTATGTTATTGTTGTTGCTAGGTGCTATCACATCTGCTAAGACACCTACATTCTTTATACATACATCTTATGCGTAAAGAAACCATTACTGATCGTGCACTATCTTCACGATGTCTGCTCCATTTAAGTGCAATGTTACGGTCACAGTTTGAATACTCCTCAGAAACTTGTGTTCTATGTTGTCGGAGAGGTGAAAGCATAGTTCTTTGCTTATTCAACTTTGACCATATTTTACATCTTTGCCACATATAATAAAGGATAAGGAAGTCTAAATTTTGTTATGAAATTTTAAAATCCCCCTACCTTTTAAAAAATAGTTTTGCCAGATATTTATTCATTCAACATGTAACTGTGATGCCTATAGTTTATATTAAGGGCTATAATAAATACTGGCCTTAATAATTTCTTGTTTTTCTGGGATTATACTTCAATAGAAAAAAAGTACTAAGACAACATACAGTATGGAAAACAGCTGCACTATTAAATATTCATTGATGACTTAGTAGTTTCATCCTGTTGGCGTATGGAGAACCATGGCAGTCTGGTGAAATAGTTCACAGCTTTGCACTGCTAACCGAAAGATCAGGCATCTCTTGCAGGTTGAATTTAAAAGTATCTGCAAGGAAGAAAGATAAGCAATACACTGCTATTATAATTTTACCTCAGAAAACCAATGGTTGCTATGAGCTGAAGGCAGTAACTGAGTGAAATATAGGAATCTCTGAGGGCTCAAAAAAAGTTTTCTCTAAGGAAATGTTGGACTACTAATGGAAAGATCAGAAATTCTAAGTTGTTCCTTGTGAAAAATTTAGACCTTTTCCTATCTAATTTTATAGTCTTAGGAAGTAGAAAGAGGGTGAGTCAATTGTAAGGAACTCAATGACACTGGTTTTGGTGTTGGTATGAAAGTTTTGGAGTACCTGAGTAGTGGAAATCACTAGTGTTTTGACTGTGAACAGAAAAGTGGTAGGTTCAAGCTGAACAAGAATTACCTTAGAGAAAGTTCCGAAGATAGAATTCTGAGACCTTAAGTCATTGGAAATTCAATGGATGGAACATAGTAACTGTACTATGACACCCTTGGATTACCTTGATCAGAACTAACTCCACAACTACTGGTTCAGATAATGGTCTACCAGGGATATTGCATTTATTATATGTTAGTAATTATAAGGGTGAGTTCCTCCAATACTACTATTGTGTAAATACCTAGCTGATAGCATGATCAGAAGGGAAAGGAGATAGGTATGGTTCCCTGGAAGTAGAGTCTGAGTTGAGAATTCTTGTTCAAGCATCAACATGAGAACATACTATTGGGAGAGGGAAGTGTTGTTGTTGTTATGTGCCATTGAGTTGTTTGCGACTCATTGCGACATTATGCACAACAGCCCTAAACCCTGCTCTATCCTGCACCACCCGCACTGCCCCTGACACACCCATCCCAATTACCCCAGTCACCGAATCAATCCATCTCATAGAGGGTCTTCCCCTCCTGCGC
>NW_006402011.1:5559-6435 GCF_000299155.1 Elephantulus edwardii
TGAACAATCTCAATCTCTTTGCCATCCATCCTGACTCTGCCAATTGGTCCAGTGGTGAAAATCTTTGTCTTCTTGACATTGAGCCTCAGTCCACACTGAAGGCTGTAGTCCTTCACCCTCCGCAGCAAGTGCATGAGGCCCTCAAATAAGGCTTAGTTCTTTCTAGTTGTTATATGGTCAGAGTCAACTCTAAGAGAAATGTTTTGACGTTTATTTTTTTTTTTACGTTGTCAACAATTTCATTTTACTTGAATCCTTTCACTTGTACCATTTTACTCAGCTCCACAATCCACACCTATGGTAGCAGCAGTTAAAAAATAACTGTTCCATTGGGTATTCTATTAGGTGTTCCATTGGGAAAATCTATTGTCAATGATGTCTTAAATACTGAAAAAAACCACACCAGATGAATTGGGGGTGTCTGACTCCACCAGCATTTGGGTGTGACGGAATTTAAGAATGCTGAAATGTTTGGCTACACATGCAGGCTGATGGTGTAGTGTGCTGTGAATCGCTTTATGCTGGATAATATGATGGCCTCTCACTTCTTGAGGAGGGATACTTATGAAATGCTCAGGACCCTATGACGTTCTTTGCACCCCAAGTGAGTGTCAGTGTATGGGACTCGCCTGCGGCCCTCAGGCCAAATGTTAATTGATTTTGGATGAACATTTTTTCAAGTGGTACAACAGTGGCCCGTCAATTTACCGAAATAACTTAGAGTTGCTGCAATGATGGAGAACTTTGCCATAGGTGTGTCAAACACAGAATTCACTACCCATCATGGGCAGTGTTTGTTGGAGCTCCCAGATTGATTCAGGTTTAGAAGCAGGAATGACTTCCACTTCCTACACCATATGCCTCTGGAAACTCTAT
>NW_006402012.1:0-6506 GCF_000299155.1 Elephantulus edwardii
CATGTTGTGACGAGAGACCGGTCCTTGGAGAGGGACATCATGCTTGGGAGGGTGGAGGGACAGCACAGGAGAGGAAGGCCCTCTATGAGGTAGATTGATTCAGTGACTGCGATAATTGGGATGAGAGTGTCAGAGACAGTGCAATTGGCACAGGACAGAACGGAGTTTAGGGCTGTTGTACATAGGGTTGCTAAGAGTTGCAAGCGACTCGACGGCACATAACAACAACAACAACATATACTTTCTGGGCCTCTTAATTGAAATATTTTGTTAACCAACAAAACCACCCAAACAAACAAAAAAATCAAAACAAAACCAAAGAGGAGAGTATTTGGATAAAATGTGTTGGGGTTTTTTTTTTTTAAATCATTTTTTGGGGGTGGATAATATAAAGGGTAAATAAAAAAAAGTTAGTGTAACAAGTGTTTGACGATTACTATGTAAAGGAAGTCCAGTATGTCACAATCAGATTAAAGGCTCAGCAATAAGAATATCACAGATAATCTTACATTGACCACAGACATATGGCCAAACTCAACTCATTACCATCAAGTGATACTGACTTATACCTGACTATAAGCTGCTGATTTTCAGAGGCTGTAAAACACAATGGAGAAGACAACATCTTTTTCCCACAGAACAGCTGCAGTATCTGAAACATCTGGCTTTGGGGTGGCAGCACAACTCCTCCCACTAAGTCACCAGAGCTCCCTAGATAGTCAGTGGTGCAAATGTACAAAAGATGTACAGGAGAATTCTGAGATGCTTTAAGGAGAACTGTTGTTGTTAGGTGCTTTTGGGAAAAGTACAATTCATAGGGACCCTATCAACAACAGATCTGAATGCTTTCCTATCCTGTGCCATTCTCACACTTCCTGACACACCAGAGCCCACTGCAGCAGTCACTGTGTCAATCCTTGGTCAAGGGTCTTCCTCTCCTTTGTCACCCTCTACCTTTCCAAGGATAATGTCCCTCTCCAAGGACTAGTCCCTCCTAGGAATATGCTGAAGTAGGTGAGGCAAAGCCTCATCCTCATTGCCTCCAAAGAGCACTCAGGCTACACCCTCTCCAAGATATATCTGTTCTTTTGGCCGTCCAAGGAATATTCAGTTCTCTTCTGCAACACCTTAGCTCTAAGGCATCAATAGTTTTTCTGTCATCCTTAATCACTGTCCAGCTCTCAGATGCATAGCAAGTGACTGGAAAGACCATGGCCTGAATTAGATACCTCTTAGTCCTCAAACTGCTATCATGACTCCCCAATAATTTGGAGAGGTCCCTAACTGCACACTTTTCCAGTACAATGCATCTCATTTCCTGACTGGTGGTAGGTACCAAGGGTGTTAATTGGGATCCAGGTACGATGAAGTTGTTAATAGTTTCATTATCGTCTCTGTCCGTCATGATGTTGCTTATTAGCCCAGTGGTTAAGAACCTTTGTTTTCTTGACACTGAGATGTAATCCACGTTGAAGGCTGCATTCTTTAATCTTCTGTAACAAGTGCTTCAATTCCTCCTCATTTTCGGTATGCAAGGTTGTGTCATTTGCATAATACTGGTTACTGATGACTCTCTCTGATCCTGATGCCACATTCTCCTACATAAGAGTCAGCTTATCAAATACTCAGCATACAGACTGAATAGGTAGAGAGAGAGAATACAACCCTGACATGATTTTAAACCATGCAGTGTTCCCCTGCTCTGTTCACACAATAGTCTAATGGTCCAGGTATAGAGTTCACATGAGACAATTAAGTGGGCTGGGATTCCCATTCTTCTCAATGTCAGTCACAACTTGTTATGAACCGCACAAATGCCTTTTCATGGTCAATAAAACAACAAACTCTTCTGGTATTCTCTGCTTTCAGCCAGGATCCATTTTATATCAGCAACAATACTGCTAGTGCCCTGGCCTCTTCTAAATCCTGAGTGAATTTCTGGTAGTTCCCTATCTACATACTGTTCTATTCTTGAATGTTCTTCAGCAGCATTTGTATTTGCATGTGTTGTTAGTGATACTGTTCGATAGTTTCCACATTTGGCTGGATCACTTTTCTTGGGAATGAGAACAAATATGGACCTCTTCCAATCCATTGTCCAGACAGCTGTCCTCCAAATTTCTTGGCACAGAGTGGTGAGCACGCACATCCAAAGCTGCATTTGTTAATTAAAACAAGTCAACTGGTATACCATCGATTCCTGGGACCTCATTTTTTCCCCAGTGCCTTCAATGCAGCTCCACTGCCTCCTTCATTACCATTGGAACCTGCTGATTTGGCACTTCCTGAAATTCTTCACTGTCAATCAGTTTTTTTGGTACAGTGACTCTGTGTAACTCCTCCATTTTCTTTTGATGCTTTCTGGGTCATTCTATATACTGTCCATAGCATATTTCAAGATTGCGATTTGGAGCTTAAATTTTTTTCTTTCAGCTTGAAAAATGCAGAGTGAGTTCTTCTCTTTTTATTCTCCAATGACAGCTCTCTGCATATTCCATTATAATCTTTTCTTTGTCCTCTTGAGCTGCCCTTTGAAATCTTCTGTCCAGCTTTTACTGTGGTATGTTTTCCTTTTGTTTTGCCTTCTCGACACACTGATGCAATTTTTAGAGTCTCTTCTGGTTTTCTTTTTCTCTTCTGTTTTTGTAATGACCTTTTGTTTCTTCATGAATGATATCCTTGATATCCCACAACTCATCTGGTTTTCTATCACTGGTGTTCAATGCCTCAAACCTATTCCTAAAATGATCTTGAAATTCAGATGGAATAGATACAATATATAACTTGGTTCTTGTAGATTTAACTTGCATATGAGTAACTGATGGTCTGACCCACAGTCCGCCCCTGGTCTAGTTTTGACTGCCAATTGTGAGCTTCTCCAACAACTTCTTCCACAGATGTATTTAATTTGAATCCTATGCAACCCATCAAGTGAGATAAGGTTGTTGTCTGTGTCTTTTCAGTATGGTATTTGCTGTGAATGAGTAATTTAAAATACAAAATTAGATAATTCCATTTCCAGACTAATTTCTACCATCAAGTTTGTATTTTTCAACTATTTTTCCTTCTTCATTGTTTCCAACATTTGCATCCAGGTCACCAATTATCATTAACATTTCTTGACTACATGTTTGGTTAACTTCAAATTGCAAGACTTGGTAAAAATTACCAATTTCCTCTTTGGCTCTTGATTTAGGAGTGTATGCTTAAATAATAGTCATATTAATGGGTCTTCATTATACGTATGGATCATATCCTATCACTCACAACATTGTATTTCTAGATAGAATTTGAAATTGACTTTTTGACTATGAAAGCAATACCATTCTTCTAGTTTTTATTCTCAGCATAGTATACCAAATGATTATCTCATTCAAAGTGGCCAAAGCTGGACCATTCCATCTAATACCTACTATGTCGATGTTCATGAGTTCTATTTCATTTTTAACAATTTCCAGTTTTCCAATATCCAAGCTACATACATTCCATGTTCCAATCATTAACTGATGTTTGTCACTGTTTTTACTCATCTAATCTGAGCTCTACCACATTCCTGTAGTTTTCATAGGGTTTTTAAAAACCTGTTATTTAAGAAGTTGATGGCCAATCCTGCTTCCTAGTCTGTCTTAATTTGGGAGCTCTACTAAAACCTGTATATTAAGAGTGACCCTTATGACATCTGATATATCAGTGGCACAGCTTTCAGTATCTGAGCAACCAACAAGTTCTTTCAGTATACCAAATTGATAGGCCAAGTGTTGTACAATTAGAACAATGTTGTTGTTACAATTAGAACAATGTTCTCCCCAAACACAACAAACTGACAATTTAGTTTGTAACTCTAATAGTAAATCAGTCTTCACACCAAGTCTGAAAGCCGCCGATCCTTAGGCCCAAAGGGGAAGTAGTTATACAGAAAAATCCATGGAGGAATTCACCTCTCCATCCTCTCTGGTCTATAACAAAGTACCTCCTGACACTAACTAACCTTTATGTAGATCCTGGGAACTGCTCTTTTTGTTGACAGCATCCATGAATTTCTGGACATCTTGAGCTGACTTTCTTAAGGCAGCCATAGCTTCACGGAGCTGAAGGGAAAGAAATGAGGGAAACAAGTTTCAAAATAGAACAAGGGTTAGAAGTAACTTAAGAATTAGAAATATCGGAGCTCTGGTGGCCAGTGGCAAGAAGCTGCACTGAAATCCCAGAGGCACGTGGTTCAAATCCACCAGATGCTCCACTGAAGGAGGGGCAATCTCCTCCTGTACCAGTCATATATGATTTGACAGTAGACACACAAAAAATAATAAAATAAAAGGAAAAAAAAAGAATTAGAACTATCTTGTATTTAAAAATTTAAAAACTGATATTTAGAGTCATATGATTACTTTAACAGGCAAAAGCAGACGTCTGTTACAAATCTTGTTCAGCAATCAAAAAAGTTGCTTGAATAATCACACCTGACTGATCAGTTGCACTCTACCTTCACTGAGCACTCAAAATCCTGATGGTGCAGTAAATAAGAGTTTTGTCAGCAGTTTGGACCCACCAGATGATCCACGGGAAAAAGAAAACAGCTAAGAACCTTATGGGGGAATTCTAACCTGTCCCACAGGGTGGTTCTGAGTTAGTATCAAACTCATTGCAATGGGAGTTTTACTGCATGCATTTCTTGGTAAAATATGCATTTTTACAATTGTTAAAGGGTTGTAAGCCATGGGACTGATAAAATGAAAGATTTTATGCGCATAGTTGAAATGAATGAATGATCAGGCTAAAAATCTCTTTTTCACAATGTTAATTTTCATCACCCTAACTCACCTTCTGGTCTTTTGGTGTTCTATTTCCAGCATCACCTGTGGACAAAAAAATTCTCATGAATGTAAGAGACTTAGATCCAAGAATTTTAGAGAAACCAAGAACTGGGTTTAAAGGAGTTATCATTGCAGTACCACAGAAAAACACTCTACGTATAGCTATACACATACATACAAAAGTATGCTAAATAATAAAGATAGCAGAGCAAATAGATAACAGTACTCACTTCTGGACAAAGCAGTAGAACAAGTGATTACCTATGAGGCTTTCGGTTTTCACTGTAGTTTGGAATATTGTAAAATCTAAAATATGAAAGTAGTGCCTAAATTAAACAAAAATGTATTTTTTTTTAAAGTAGTAATGCTAAGAGAACTTTCTGTAATAATGGTAAGGTTCTAAATCTCTATCTGTACTGTGAAAGCTTTTTCGTGGACATGTTTTCTTTTCTCTTGGGTGTACCGGCAGGACTGCAGCAGCCAGGTCCTATAGTAACTCTTTGTATCATCTGTTTGAAGATTTCTCCAAACTGATCATACTTTATATTTCCACTAATAATGTATGAGTGTTCCAATTTCTCTAGCTCTTCCTTAGTATTTTCTTTGCCATCTTTTAGATAGGTAAGAGTAAGAAAAATGTGTAATTTACAGACTCAGATACCAAATGGAGTCAGCTATTAGTTTCTCTCAATGGCAAAGCTATCCTTAATACTAAAGACCCCTGGTGGCATAGTAAGTAAAGTACTGGACTTCTGACCTAAAGATACGGTGCTTGTACACCAACTGCTCTGCAGGAAAACAAAGTTTCCTCAAAAGATTTATAGCTGTGGACAACTAATGGAGATTTATTACTATAGTTGAAATGAACTTGACAGAAGTGGGTTTTTAATAACGGCTACCCTAACTTGTTTTATGGTTTCTGCTTCTGGGTACAGCATTTGTCAACCAGTTGCTGTACTGCGGTGACCTGTGTGTTGCTGCAAGATATGTCATCAGTATTTCAAATACCAAGTCTCAGTGGGATTTCAACCCTGAGACTCTAAGAAGCAAGACTTGGCCATCCACTTCTGAAATGACAGCCTTGAAAACCCAATGAATAACAGAAGATCACTGTTAAATTTAGTACTAGACATAGAAAGCCTCAGATTAAAAGGCACTACCAAAACAGAGATCAAGAGCTGCAAACATCTTTTAATAACTGAAACATGGGATATACGAAGAATTTAGGAAAAAATGAAATGGAAGGCACAAGGGCCAACATCCGAGACATCAGTGAGATGAGAGAGATGATCACTATCAATAATAAGATCTTCAATGCCAGAAATGACATATGGAAGACTGGTACTAAATTAATAGTAAAAAAGAACATTTCAAGATCTATCCAAACAAGAGAAGGGAATAAAAGGTATCCAAATAGGCAACGAGGAGGTAAAATTATCCCTCTATGCCGATGACTTGATAGTATACTTAGAAAACTATAAAGACTCAGCAAGAAAACTCTTGGACACAGTGGACCAATCTAGCAAAGTAGCAGGATACAAGATCAACATACAAAAAATCAGCTGGATTTCTCTACAGCGACAAAGAGAATACTGAGCCTGAATTAAGAGAAACAATACCTTTCACACTGGCTAATCACAAGATTAAATACTTGGGAATAAATTTAACCAGAAGTACAAAGGACCTTTTAAA
>NW_006402013.1:0-6582 GCF_000299155.1 Elephantulus edwardii
CATCCTTCCAGCTTCCCAGCCTGAAGTCCCTCTCCCCGGAATACCCTCTCCTAGTAACTTTCCCAAAGTATGTGAGATAAAACTTTATCATCTTTGCCTCCAAGGATCACTGAGGCTGCCCCATCTCCAAGACATTTTTTGTGATTATTGTTATTAATTTTAATAATAATTTACAGAGACTTTGGTTTTCCATTCATTCATATATTTTGTTCTTTTGACAGTCTATAGGATATTCAATGCTCTTCTCCAGCACCATAGGTCAAAATCATCAATTGTTTTTCTGTTGTCCTTATTTGTAGTTTAGCTCTCATTAGCATAGCAAGTGATTGAAAAGATCATTGCCTGAATCAGGCACACCATAGTCCTCAAACTGAAATTGTTGCTCCTCAATAATGTGAAGAGGTTCCTGACTGCAGACTTTCTCAGTGTAATACGCCTCCTGATCTCCTGACTGCTGGTGTCAAGTATATTGATTGTGGATTCAAGTAAGGAAATCATTGGCAGTTTCAATTTTTATCCATTTTTTTTCTTGTTGTTGCCTGTTTATCCAGTGGTGAAGATTTCTTTTTCCTTGACATTGAGGTGAAATCCATATTGATTGCTGCATTGATTGATCTTCTATAGCAAACACTTCAGGTCCTCTTCACTTCATGCAAGCAAGGTTGTACCATCTGCATAATAAATATTATTGAGTATTCCTCCAATCCTGATGCTACATTCTGCTTATTAGAGTCTGCTGTTGTTGTTGTAGTAGTTGTTGTGTACTGTGGAGTCATAAAAGACCCAGAGCTGACTCTCCAGTGAGTTTTCAGAGGCAGTTAATTACATGGGAGGAGATTACCCATCTTTCTCCCATGGAGCAGATGGTAGGCTCTGACTGTATGCCTTCATGACTGTAGCACAACTTCTCGGCACTAGGCCACCAGAGCTCCCTTCTAGATTCTCGAATAATTTTCTCAGCAAACAATTAAATAGAAATGGAAAAAGGATCAACCATGACATATGTTGTTGTTGTTGTTATGCGCCGTAATTTTAAAACATGCAGTGCTCCTTTGTTCTCTTTGCACAGTAGCTTGTTGGTCTGACATGTTTCAAATGACAGATGTGCTTATGATGTGCTCACCAGTCCATACAAGGAAATTTGGAGGACAGCTACTTGGCCAACTGACTGGAAAAGATCCATATTTGTATCCATTGCCAAGAAAGGAAAACACAACAAAATGAAAATTAGTGAACAATATCATTAATATCACAAGCAAGCAAAATACTGTTGAAAATCATTCAAAAATGACTAGGACAACACATTGACAAAAAACCACCAGATATTCAAGCTGGATTTAGATGAGGCTGTGACACCAGGAATATCATTGCTGGTGTCAGACAGATCCTGACTGAACAGAGAGAATACCAGAGGAATGTCTACTGACTATACAAAGTCATTTGACTATGTGGCTTATACCCAACTATGACTAATATTGAGAGAATAGGAATCTCAGAACATGTCATTGTGTTCAAGTAAAACCTGTACTAAAGTGTATGGAAAGCAGAAATTCTTGATTTGCTTCAGTGATTTTCCAAAAATCGTGGTTTTTGAGAAAAATTTTTGTTGGAAAATTAGCAGCTATATAAGGTATAGATTGGATTATTTTAGCTACATGCATATTTTCAATTTAATAGTAAATATAGAATCATGAATCTGAATTAAGGGAAATTAACTTATAAAAATGTCATTTGAAATATGTCTTAGGCATTCAGTATGTGCAAATTTAGAATTAAAGGAGTGGCATTCACTTCCTAAACAACATGCCTCTGGAAACTATGAACTTTGAGGAATGACAATAGTTATAGAAAGGCTTCAGGTCTTTTGCTCATAGAGTAGCTATGAGTTGTGCTCAACTTGATGGCAATCAGCAGCAACAATAGTAACAAAATAAACAAATTTGTTAAAATAAATGTGGCATGAGGTAAAATATGTAATTTTGGAGAAAATATAATATTTTTTAAAAATTAAATCTATCTTTTATAAAATTACCAAATAATTAAGATTATGTTGTACTCTTATCCACATTTATTTTTCAATAGGCAAATGGAGATCTGCAACAAGATATCCATTAAAAAATTATCTGATCTCTAGATTTAATATTCTACTGTCCTCCTTTTGGTCATTTAAATTGTTTTCTGGTGTTTAATGGGATTGTACATAAAATGTGCACAACAACTTTAAACCATCTGTCATTGATATCTGTTTTGTTTCTTTTTTTGAAATTATAATAACTGTCACAATTTCTGAAATGGAATATTCTTCTGTGCCTTCTGGTTAAAATCTTCTCTACATCTGCTCAGGAAAATTGAAGTGAACGTGGCATAGAATGAGCTCTATAATATACTATGGCTCATTTATTTCTAACTGTTATGACTAGATGTGTGTTTGACTGTTGGTGACATAAAAATTTTTGAAAGATAGCCCATCATTTGAACATGTAATATTAATAATATTCTTATTTACACAAAATTGACCATGGAAAAATTATTCCATTTTATCTCTTTACAACTAGTCTTTGATACCATGGTATGTTGCCTCTTCATACATTGTCTATCTATTATAAGCACTAGCTAAAATTATCCTACTCTCCCTATTCTTTAAAGTCAAGATAAAGTCTTCAAAATAAGTTACTGCTATATAGATGGACAGGGAAGATTCAGAGCTGCTGTACTTAGGATAGGTCTATATCCCAGATAACTCAATGGCACATAACAACAATAACATATCATGACAGGTTTGGAAACAGAAGAGGCATTCCTAAATCATATGCCTCTGGAAACTGTATGAACTTTGATAAATGTCCATAGTTGAAGAGGGGTTTCAGGCCTTTTGTTCATGGGATTGCTATGAGTCTTACTCAACTCAAAGGCAATCAACAACAACAATATGTAGATGGATATTCAAAGATTCCTTAAAAGAATACAGATTATATAGTTCAAGGCTTTGCAAAGGAGTATTGTTCTGTTGTTTTTTTTTAAAGACATGTATAAATAAACTGCTAAATGAACCATGATATTACACTAATTATGAAAAATATGACCCATTATTCTGACTTTTAAAATTTATTTTCCACAGGCTTTAGCAAATTACACTGATTTTGTGTTAAATGCCTAGGTTTTTAAATTAATATGATGTGATAAAATGAACTGATTTTGTTAACATTCTAATATACTACCAATGGATTAGATATTTTGACTTATATTTGTCAAAATACTTGTGACCTACTTGTAAGGAACTGCACTGCCAACTTAAAGGCACATGGTTCAAATCTACCAACTTCTCTGTGGGAGAAAAATGGGCAATCTCTTCTCTGCAATTGATTGCCACTGTAAACCCACTAGAGGGGCAGCTATGAATCAGTTTCAACTCAATATCACATAATAACAATAAGAAGAACAATTATATAAATGTGCAAAAAAATGGCGGAGTATACAGAATATATGATTCCTCGAAATTCAATTGTTTCAACTTTTAGACAAGTTTTGTGATATGGAGAACTAAAGTTTAGTAACAATGTTTGAATAAGTCATGAATACATAATTCTATTGTTTAGTCATATAGTTTTACAGCACACCAATGCACCATGCAAAATACTACAATATAATCATAGTTTGAAAAGTATGTGTCATTGTCTCATGTCTGGAGCTATCAGACCAAGTCAACAGTCCCAGGTCATATAGATATTTTTCTACCAAATAAACGTAACCCATCTTTAAATTCAACACCTATTTTTCAGTTTGACACTTACAAGTTCAAATATTTTCACTAATCCAAGCAATATTTTTTTTCATTTTCCTATGATCAATTTTGACAGCATTCATTTTGGGATTAACAGAAACCATCAAATAACCACGTGTATTTCTCAGTTCTATGAAAAATGCTTTACGGTGTTTTCTAAAACAATTTGAATACAACTCAACTCATACTCTGCAAGTATATTTTCAACTGTGAAGACTTCTTCATGGGAACAGATTGGATTTGTTTATAACATGATAGAAGATGAAGGCCTTGATTGGAACTAACTTCTTTGGATTATAATCTAATAATCTCAGATATTAAATGCAGTTTCTATCACTCAGCAATGTTGTCTATATTAATTAAAATTGAAAAATGAATAAGGTAATAATATAAAGGGCCATATGGATTTTTTTTAAATTTTATAAATAGATCTAATAATAATGTGGAGTAGAACACAGATAATTATTCTCCTGAATTCCTGCTGTGATCATTTCGTTGTTTCTCAAAATCCTGAAATCCAGACTAGTGAGATTATTTCCTTCTTGGTGAAGTTTGCAGGTGACAGTATAGGCAGACAGTCTGCTCCTTACAATTTCATATTAGAACAGGAAAGGGCAAAAAGAAACATTTCTTAAGGAGCAATTTTTACCCATTTTATGATAATCTCTATTACAAAGCATTTCATTCTCTTATTTAATCATCTGTGTATCATGATGCATAACTTCTGGGTACATTCTTCACATTGAATAATGTTCTTTAGTAATTTATTGTTTCTGTGTATTTTATTAAAAAATTATTTCTATTATATTTATGGGGCCTCATTTCCTTAAAGTGCATTTCTTTTTTTTTTTCCCTTCTTCTTGTGTGCTGCCTCTCCTTCTCCAGGAGAGCATCTGGTGGAGTCGAATGACACACCTTTGTGACTGAGTGCAGCTTCTTGCCACTAAAACCCCAGAGCTCCTTTACGTGCATGTATTTAACTACATGCAGATAACTAGTGCTTACGTATTTGTCCTTGCTAAACTTTGTGTCTTCATTTCATTTGCTTTATTAGGTTTTTTCCTATAATTTGCCTTACAGAAAGTAAAATATATTTGATATTAGTTTTTCTCTTATGAACTGTTAGCAAGTTCTATGGACCTGAGTGTGATGTATTCAAGGAACTGAGCAATAATGACAAAAAATATCTCCATTGTTTAAAATAAATAGTGCTGTTATCAATTTTTTTCAAAATATGTTTAGAATTAAGTAAAATGAGACAGTTATAATTCTCTAATTAATTTTTCTGGCTGAATAACACAATGCAAATAATTGCTGATCCTGTTGACTATAGTACTATAATTACTTTCTATAGATTTTATGAAAAAAGTAAGGAAAATATTAAATATATTTTTACATAAAGCTGTAGATTTAGGTATTTTCATAATCATAATGCTTTGCATGTATTTTTAGCATAAAATTACAAATTTTTAACATTTTTCAAGTATCAATATTTAAAGTATTAAAATATCAGATAAAGTATCAATTTATCTCAAGTGCTTTATATCCATTTTTTAAGTTGGCAATTGAAAAATATTAGTTTCCCCTCTCTCATATCAGAATAAATAAAAATGAAAACATAAATTATTTTAGAATAGAAATTAAACTACAAAGTTGGAAAATTCTAATATTTTTAGTAGAATAAGATCCTTTCTTAAATAACGTAAAATTAGGTTAGGCATGTTTTTGCTGCTGTTATGTGTCTTTGTTTTTGTTGTTGGTTGCCTTCGAGTCAAGCATGAAACATAGTGACCCTATGAACAATTACCTGAAACCCCTCTACAACTATGTACATTTATCAAAGTTCATAGAGTTGCCAGAGGCATTTTGTTTAGGAGGTGGATGTGTAGAGTACAATTCATAGCTACTCTATAAACAGCCAATCTGAAACTTCCCCTATCTCGTGCCATTCTCCTCATCTCTGAGACACTAGAGCCCATTGAAGTACAAAATAGGGGTTACCTTTCCTTCACTAACCCTCTATCTTTCCAAGCATATTGTCCCTTCCAAGGAACAGTCTCATCTAGCTACATGTCCAAACTATGAAAGATGAAGATTCTTCATCCTTGCCTCCAAGGAGCACTCTGGCCTCACCTTTTCCAGAGCATATCTGTTTGTTCTTTTGGCAGTCCATGGGATACTCAGTGTTCTTCTCTAAGACTACAACTCAAAGGCACCAATTCATCTGTTAGCTTTATTCATTGTCCAGCTGTCTCATGCATAACCAGTGATTGAGAATACCATGGTCTGAATCTGGAACATCTTAGACTTCAAATGTGTATCATTGCTCTTCAGTATTTTGGAAGGTTCTTGTCAGTAGACTTGCTCAATGCAATCTGTCTCCTGATTTCCTGACTGCTGATACCAAGGATACTGTTTGTTCCAAGCAATATGAAATCATTGACAGCTTCAATCTTTTCTCTACCTCTCAATGCGGTGATATTTTTGCCTTCTTAGAATTGAGATATAAACTATACCAACTAGACTGAAGTCTGTAGTCCTTGATCTTTTGCAGCAACCATATCATATCTTCCTCACTTTCAGAAAGTATTGTCAGCAGCATAATGCCAATTGTTGATGAGTCCTGATGCCATATTCCTCTTCACAGAGTCCAGTTTCATGAATGATTTTCTCAGTATACAGATTATATAGATATGGAGAAGAAAGACAATCTGATGCACACCTTCCTGATCTTGTTGTTGTTGTTGTTATGTGCCATCGAGTCATTTGCGACTCATAGCGACCCTATGTACAAGAGCCCT
>NW_006402014.1:0-6559 GCF_000299155.1 Elephantulus edwardii
GTAGTGGGAATAATAAGTGATTCCTTATTAATCTAATAATCCACTTGAAGGTTTTTGGCCTGTTATCTCAGAAACTTTAAGCTCTGCTGGTTTGGAGGTCTTTGGAGATTCACAAGGAAGGAATGCTTCAGCCAAGGAACACGGTGATGATTGCATTGAATTGAGACAGGGAACTGCTTCTGCTCACTTTGGGGTCCTCAACCTACTAAAGCAACAGACACAGGAGACTATTCTTCTGATTAGCAAGACTAACCCCGCTTACTAAGGTGACCCTGATTCCCAGACTGGTGTGCTGCTACCCATGGGGGAGTGAAGAGAACTGTATCTGCAACCCAGGGAGTTCTCTGGGGTTCCTCTTAGTACTTCTGTGCCCTTTAGAAAAGATAGTGGAAAATGAACTGAAAGAAAAGTAGGATTACTGAGAATTCAGCTGAAAGCAAAGCATTTCACCCATGAAACAGGTGGGTAGTGAAGAAGGAAGTGATATATCTTATGATACATGTTTTGTGGATTTAATTAATATATGTTTCTGTATTAACAATCACATAGCACTAAGTACAGTTGACTAGCTCTCATAATCACTACCTATAATCAAGTATGTTAATGTTGCTGCAGTGAAACAAATTTAGCAGGGTAAGTTAAAACAAAGAAAATTTTAAAAAATATAGTATCTTCCTGAGATCAGACAAAGAAACAAGGACTGTAGAGATATGAAAATATTCTTTGTTACAACTAGGTATATAATTAATATATGCTGCTCATAGATTAACAATTTTCTTCTTTTTCTTCTTTCTTCTACTTATTTTTGTGCAAACTCTTTTGGAGTTTGATTTTAGAACTTCTTTTTCTTTTTACGATTTTTCCTTTACATAATTGAATACACAGTTGGGATTATGGGTTTTAATTTGGGACCAAAGAAAAAATTAATTAACTTGTCTTAGAAATAGAGTGATTATATTTCCTTGCCTGTAAAATGAGAAAAGAATATGGTTCTTACCAGAGACTCGGTTTTATTTATTTCATCTAATGAAAATACAAAACAAAACAAAAACACGCACACACACACACACAAAAAAGCAAAACATACCAATTTATTGTCCATGATCGCCCCCTAGAGGTGAAATTAAAGTACTGACTCTACGAAACCCTTAGGTTCTGTCTTCCCGGAACTCTGTAGAACTGAGAACAGCCTCCAAGGTTTCCATGGCTGTGATTCTTAAGAAAGTGGATTGTCACATCTTTCTCTTGTAGAGTATCTCTTCTCTAAGATTGTGGATTTAAACTTTAAAACTTAACCACTGCACCAGTAAGATTCCTTCACTGACTGTATAATCCTTCTGACTATAATCTCTGAAAGACTTTCCCTTCCTCAACCAAAACCCCCAAAACTAAAACCCTAGTAGTTTCAGTAAATTACATATCCCATGAACAAATGGTATTTAGTGTCTCTGATCTTTTAAGTTGCAAGATAATGTCCTCAAAGGGTACTATGGAGGCTTGGTTTAGCAAGATAGAATGATAGATAAACGGATTCCAAGAAAATTAAGTGTTGTCTCACAAGAATCACACACGTGCGTACGCGCGTACGCGCGCACGCACACATACACAAAACATGAGGCCCTGGTAGTTTTAGAAGCAAATTTCCCACAGGTCAGAGAAACATGTAACTCCTGCCTTAAAGAAAAGAAGAGAGAAAGAGAGTGAGAGTTATCCTAGCCATTTTATTAGGAAGAAACAAGAGCAGTCTTTGATCTTAAACTTTCAGAGTTGAGGGAGTTAGAAAAACTGTGAAGTAGTGCATCTCCATCTCACTGGGAGAGTAATCTCTACCATCACACAGGTAATTCTGCCACACCAGCGAGACATGCGTTGCTATCACAGAAGAACCGAGACGTGTAGTGTTTCCTTGACTCGTAAGAGCTTCAGCGTCTGTTTCCCATCAATAATTTATGCTGTTAGTGGTGTAAGCCCAAGACCTGCATGCCAGCTCAACTCCTCCAAGCCCACGCACAGTTCCACACAACTAAGGAGACAGACACAACATCCTTCATTTATCTTAACTCTGCAGTTTCCAAGGAAACCGTGTTGTGGGAAACCAAGGTCAGTGTAGGGCCAAGCTCTATCAGCCTAGCCTGGTATTAATTATCCTTTTACTCACAGAGGATAATTTAGCTTTAGGAAATCAGTCACTGTGATTGTCAGTTAGCCAGTAAGAGAAAATTGTATGATCTTTTCCAAAATGTAGAAAAATCATTCAATAAAATTAAACACTCATTCATAATAGAACCACTCAACAAATTAGGAATAGAAGATAATTTTTTAAGAGAAATAAATAAGGTATAAGAATCCAAAGGACTCAACACCATCTGTATTTGCATGTGATATAGTTGTCAGTTCAGAAAATCCATGAGAATTAAGAGGAAAACTGTTCAAACTAGAGAATTTGGCAGAGATAAAGGATTTGCTGTTGTTGTTGTTATGTGTTGTCGAGTCACCTGCGACTCATAGCGACCCTTTGTACAACAGCCTTAACCATTCTCTATCCTGTGCCAACCTTATTGTCTCTGCCACACCTATCCTCATTACACTAGTTACTGCATCAATCTATCTCAGTCAGGGTCTTCCCGTCCTGCACTGTCCCCCCACCCTACCAAGCGTGACATCCCTCTCCAAGGACTGGTCCCTCCTTGCAACATGTCCAAAGTATGTCAGACGAAGCCTCAGGATCCTAGCCTCCAAGGAGCAGCTTGTTTTCACCCTCTTTAGGACGAACCTGTTTGTTTTCTTAGCAGTCCATGGTATATTCAATACTCTTCTCCAAAACCACAGCTCAAAGGCTTCAATTCTTCTTCTATCACCCCTAGTCATTGTCCAGCTTTCTGATGCATAGCAAGTGATTGCAAAGACCATGGACTGGATCAGGTGCACCTTATGAGCTCAATAAAAAAAAAAAATCAATAGCGTATATTCAATATTCAAAACTAAAAGACTAGGAATACACTGTTGTTATGTGCTGTTGAGTCAGAACTGACTCATATCTGACCCTCTAGTGGATTTTCAGAGGCAGTAAATCACACAGGAAGGGATTGTTAGTCCTCCTAAAGAAAAACTGATGGATTTGAACTGCGTGCCTTTGGGATTACAGTGCAGCTTTCTATCACTAGGCCACCAGAGTTCCATAGTATACTATTGTTGTTATTGTTGTTGCATACCATAAAGTCAGATCTGATGCATAACTGACCAAATCTCCAGCAAGTTTTCAGAGGGAGTTAATCATATGGCAGGATATTGCCCATCCTTCTCATGCGGAGCAGCTACTGGCCTCAAACCATGTGCCTTTGGGATTGCAGCTCAGCTTCTTGCCACGAGGTTACCTAGTATAGGGTGAAAATAAAGATAACACTTTTAAATTCTGGATAAGATAGTGAACTAGAGTATGCAGTTCAGAACCTCTTCAACCAGGAATTGGAAAACAGAGATAACAAATACAAATTATAATTCTAGAACTTTGGCTTTAAAAAGAAAAGACAAAGTAGTTTAAACGCCAAGGGAAGGATGAAATGAATTAAAACATTGCCTTCTCAGAGATCAGGGGAGAGATTCCCCAGTACTAGCACTCACAGGGTAGATGGAAGTGTAGCCCTTGTCCGTTCCAGCTCCACGTGATGCCAGACCCACGCCATTTTGTATTTCATGGAAGATTGAAAAGTAGGGAGACAGGATGCATCCCTGATGTACTCCTTTCTTGATTTTGAACCATGCAATGTTTCCATGCTCTGTTCTGACGACTGCTACCTGATCCAAGTATAGGTTTCACATAAGCACAATCAAGTGTTGTGGGATTCACATTCTTTTGCAAGGTTAGCCACAATTTGTTGTGATACACCCTGTCAAAAGCACAATGACTTTGCATAGTCAATGAAACACAGACAGACATTCTTCTGGGACTCTTTGCTTTCAGGTAAGATCCATTTGACTTTGGTGACAATGTCTCTAGTGCCAAAACCTTTTCTAAGTCCCACTTGTTTCTCTGGTAGTTCTCTGTCAATGTACTGTTCCAGTCGTTTTTGGGTAATCTTCAGCAGGATTTTACTTATGTATAATATTAGTAATATTGTCCTATTATTGTTGTACTCTGTTGGATCAACTTTTTTTTGGAATGGGAATAAATATAGATCTCTTGAGTCAGTTGGCCAGACAGTTGTCCTTCAGATTTGTTGACACAACTTGGTGAATACATCAAGGGCAGCATCTGTTTCTTCAAATATATCAACTGTTACACCATCAAAAAAAACCCCAAAACTGTTACACCATCAATTCCTGGGGCCTTGTTTTTTGCCAATTCCTTCAGAGCAGTCTGAACTTTCTCCTTCATCACTATAGCCTCTAGATCTTGCGTAGTTTCATGAAATTCTTCTGTGTCAGCCAGTTGTTTTTGGCACAGTGACTCTGTATACACTTTCCATTTTCTTTTAATGCTTCCTGGATCTTCCTGGATTATTAGATAGTCTGCCCAAAGCATCTTTAAGTATTGCTCCTCGAGGCTTGAATTTGTTCTTTGGTTCCTTCAGCTTAAGAAATGGTGAGGGAATTTGGTCCTTTTGTATTTTATATCATCAATTCCTATTGATCAATGCCTATTACCACCCCATCTTCTCAAGCCCCCATTGAATCTTTCCTACTCCTCAATTCCCCCTCCACCCACTAACCTCTGCTATCGTAATGATTTTATCCCCTTTCTCTTTTCTCTCAGTCTTCTCCTCTTCCTTTCCCCCCTTTTGAACACTTATACATATCTTGCTCAATTATTCTCTCATCTTCACAATAGTGGTCTTATACAATATTTGTCCTTATGTAACTGAGTTATTTCACCCAGCATTACATGTCTAGGCTCTCCCATTTTATATAGTATTTTACAAAATTATTATTCAGTATTCCTTTAAAATATGTTTGCAGATTTGTTTTTCTTTTTCTCTTGCTGAGATTCCCCTCATCTTTCACTTTCTCTTCTTTTTAGCTTTTTCTTTTCCTTGCTGATATTTTCTGTCTTTTCTCTTCACCTCTTTTTTACTTCTTACTTAAATTCTCTTTCCTTTTGTATTCTTTTAAGTTTGGATTTTTCTACTTTCTTTTGCTGGCCTGTGTTATTTTGTTGTTGTTTGTTTATTTGTCCTTTTCTGTGTCTCATCTGACAGAAGACAACAACAGAATCCAGACACATATATGCCTCTTGCAGCTTCACCCATCAGGCAAGAGTAAAGACCAGCTCCACTTAATTGACAGAAGACTAAAACCAACACTGGTCCAGGCTGCCCTCAATTGCTCCACACAAACGGTGACCAGAGAACGGCACACAAACTGCCATTCTTTACCACACTCGATAGGAGACAGGAGGTGAAACATTAAAGACTGTCAAGTCAGCAAACAGCAAAATACACTCATGGCTCAATCAGCTATCCTGAAACAAAATAATACAAGGACAAGAGCATTACAATATCTCAGAGACAAAAGATATCTTTAAACCAGTAAAAATAACAACAGCAAAAAATGAAGAACATGTTGGAATAAATAAAACTTGACCAAAATACTCTCATTGCCATTAAGCCAGAACTGACTATTGACTGACCCTCCATTGGGTTTCTCAGGCTGTAAATCACTTGAGAAGAGCTTGCGCATCCTTTTTCCACATAGTGGATTCAAACTGTCAGACAGACACAGCCTTTGAGTTAGCACAACTCTCTGTGAACCATGTCACCAAAGTTCCCTATCAAAATGCAAACTTGGAAAATCTTTCAGAGAAAAAAAGTGCTGTTGTAACTCCCAGATACAGAATGAAAAAGAATGATAGTCCATTGTCTTCAAAGAATTGAGAAAAAAAGATTAAGAAAAACATGCTGTTGTTGTTGTTATGTGCCATTGAGTTGCCTGTGACTCATAGAGAGCATATGTACAATAATTCTCAACCCTGTCCTATCTTGAGCCAATCTCATGGTCTCTGACATACCTACACCTGTTACCCCAGTCACTGAGTTAATCCATCTCATCCAGGGTCTTCCTTTCCTGTACTGTCCCTCCACCCTTCTAAGCATGATTTTCTTTTCCAAGGTGTGGTCTCTCTTGGCAACATGTCCAAAATATGTGAGATGGAACTACAAAGTCCTTGCCTCCAAGGAAAAGCCTGGTTTTACCACCTCCAGGACAGATTTGTTTGTTCTCTTGGCAGTCCATGGTGTGTTCAACATTTTTGTCCAACACCACAACTCAAAGTCATCAATTTTTCTTCTGTCATCCATAGTCTTTGTCTAGCTCTCTGATGAACAGTAGATAATTGTGACGACCATGGCTTGGATCAAGTGCACCTTAGTCTCTAGACAGACATTGTTGTTCTTCTGTATTCTGGAGAGGTCCCTGACAACAGAGTTTCCTAATGCAATTAGACTTTTGATTTGTTGGATTTGTTGACTGCTAGAGTTTGGAAGAAGGAGTAGCATATGATTCCTAAATAACATGCCTCCTGAAACTCTGCGAACTTTGATAAATGTCAGTAGTTGTAGAGGGG
>NW_006402015.1:0-1509 GCF_000299155.1 Elephantulus edwardii
TTAAAATAATTTTTTATTACTTACAAAGTTTGTATACGTTTCCTTACAAAGTTCATATCCACTGTTTTTCACACTGGATCTTTCCTATTTCTTTTCCCCACCCCTCCCACCACCCATCAAATTGTGTGATGCTATGATTAAACAACCCTCCCGCCACCACAACCACCCATCTTGACCCCTCTGCCCCCTCCCTTCCCCCATTGGATTTTTATACATATTCTACAATAATGGTCATATACAGTATTTGTCCTTATGGCACTGAAGTTAGTTCACTTAGCATAATGTTTTCTAGTCCCTCCCAAATTAAGTAGTTATTTACAAAACCATTGTTCCTGCATGCTTACAAAGGTAGAGGGTTGGTGAAAGAGGGGAGGACCCTCAATCAGATAGGTTGACACAGTTACTGCTGCAGTGAGCTCCAGTGTGCTCAGAAGTATGAGGATCATGCAGGATAGAACAGGGTTCAGATCTGTTGTTCATAGGTTCTTTAGGAGTCATATTTGACTCAACATCACCTAAAAACAAGTGTATGTAGGCCATCTGAATTTCTTGTTTGTTGAAATGTCTATTCATATCTTGTGCCCATTTTGTAATTAGTTTGTTTGCCTTTATCTTATGGAGGTGTTGGAGTATGTTATACATTTTACCTATTAATACTTACCAGATATGTAATTGCCAAATACTTTTTTTCCAGTCTCTGGGCTTCAATGACATGGAAAAAACAATTTCCAATTTTGTCTGGAATGAAAACAGATACTGAATAAGCAAAGTACTACTTAAAAAGAAAAACAAAGTAGGATAAAATATACTCTGATCTCAAATCCAACTGCACAGTCATAGTAATGGAGTCAACTTGTACTGCTACAGTGATATACATATATATCGAATAGAATTGAGAACCCCAAAATCAACGCATCCACCTAGGGCCAACTGATCTTTGACAAGGAGACAAAAGCATTTAATTGGGGAAACAGCAGCATTTTTTCACGTTGATTAGGGTATAGATAGACAGACAGATAGACATGTTCTTCTTGTTGTTACGTGCCGTTGAGTCGCTTGCTACTCATAGCGCCCCTATGTACAACAGCCCTAAACCCTGCTCTATCCTGTGCCAACCGCACTGCCTCTGACACACCCATTCCAATTACCCCGGTCACTGAATCAATCCATCTCATAGAGGGTCTTCTCCTTCTGCGCCGTCCATCCACCCTCCCAAGCATGATGTCGCTCTCCAAGGACCTGTCCCTCCTTACGCCATGTCCAAAGTATGTCAGACAAAACCCCAGAATCCTTGCCTTCAAGGAATAGCCTGGTTTGACCCTCTCCAGGAAGAATCTGTTTGTTTTCTTGGCAGTCCATGGTACATTCAATACTCTTCTCCAGCACTACAGCTCAAAGGCATCAATTCTCCTTCTGTCCTCTCTAGTCATTGTCCAGCTCTCTGATGCATAACAAGTGATTGCAAAGACCATAGCCTGTATCAGATGCACCTTAGTCTCCAGAGTGACA
>NW_006402015.1:8702-14264 GCF_000299155.1 Elephantulus edwardii
CTTGGAAGCTCCATCTGACCTACTGTAGGTGTGTTACCAGGAGCTACCAGTCCTGGGAGGACATCATGCTTGGAAGGGTAGAGGAATAGAACAAGAGAGGAAGACCCTGGAAGAAATAGATTGACACAGTGACTGGGATAATGAGGGTAGGTGAGTCAGAGACAGTGAAATTATCTCAGGATAGGTCAAGGTTAAGGTCCCTGTGAGTTGCAAACAACTCAATGGCACATAAGTAAAACAATAACAATAGAAATTAGAAATCTGAGGTATTCCAGGTACAGGAATGCTTCTTCTATATATAGTCTAATATGATTATTATGTGAAGTTGTATACAATTTAATGAAAAAAAATTAGTGCTGATTTTTCTTCTTTTTATTTTTTCAAGCGAAAAGGTGTTATTTCACTAGTAGGCCTTGTGATCTAAAAATAATTATGGTACAGTATTTAAAGTATCAATTTTCATCACTATATACACACCTGAATAAGTATATATATAATCTTCAAGTATACAGATACCTATGTATCAATTTCTGATACTCTAGGAATCAGAAATTGATTAATGAGCATCTCCATCCAAAGGTGTTTCTTGTTGGTGAACTTTACTGGTGAACTTTTGGTCAGTGAAGCTGCTGGTCTACCCATTAATTTTCATTACCTTATCTCCGAAGTGCTGTGTCATATTTATTCTCTTCACATGTTATTTTCAACCTTAAAATACCTGTTGATAGCACTTTAGCAGTATCTGTGCTTATATTTCTTTTCTTAAAGAAATAGTCTGGCTATCTTGTCTCCAGATATTTTATTTTTTCTCTAAAAGAGCTTCCTGATTAAAACAAGCTAGGAAGCAGGAGTGGCATCCATTTCAGAAATGACTTGTCTCTGGAAACTCTATGAACAATGCTCAGGCCTTTCGTTCATAGGGTCACTATGAGTTGTCTACGACTAGACAGCTCCTAACAACAACAACAACAAAAGAACAAAACTTTTTAATAGTTTCTTTGTTGTTTAATAGGAAAACAGAAGATAAGGTTGCCGTCGTTGTTGTTGTTGTTGTTTGGTGCCGTCAAGTCATAGATGACTCATAGCGACCCTATGAACGAACTGCCTGAGCACTGTTAGTACGTAGAGTTTCCAGAGGCAAGCCATTTCGGAAGTGGATGCCGCTCCTGCTTCTAGGCTGAAGATAAGGTAAAGCCCCAAAATATCAATTAATTATTTTATAACAGAGAGTAACACTATTATTATTGAGCTGTTCTCTTTTTCTTGGGATTTCATTATATGTAACCAGCATACATATAAAAATGACGGTAAGTACTTAACTGAACTGTGGTGGTAGGAAACTAATTCTGTACAGAATTAGTTGGTAGCCAGGCAAACCAGGATGGATTTCACTTTGTAAGGAGGACCAAGTGAGGAAATAAACACACAGGTGCAGAGAAGCAAGACAATCACAGAGAGCTGTCTCTCCTGAGTGTACCCAGAAGGATAAGCAAAAGTCACTGCCTACTATTTTTCCAACTATACTATCACCATAAGACTCTCCAAAGCAATAAAGGAAATATGCCAGAACAAATAGTATTTTATAGACAAAATACTTTAATTTGTTGAATGACCCAGGAAGCATCAAAATAAGATGGAGAGAAAACACAGAGTCACTGTACCAGAAAGAATTGATGACACTGAAAAATTTCAGGAAGTATAATATGAACAGGAGCCAATGGTAATGAAAGAGGAAGTAGAAGCTGCATTGAAGGCATAGGAAAAAATAAGGCCAAAGGAATTGATGGGATAAAAATTGACTTGTTTCAATTAACAGATGCAGCCTTGGATGCACTCATTGGTCTATGCCAGGAAATTTGGAGGATGGCTTTCTGGCCAAAGGATTGAAAGAGGTCTATATTGTTCCTTTCCCCAAGAAGGGTGATTGAACTGAATGCGGAAATGATTGAAAAATATCATTGATATCACATATTAGAAAAATACTGCTGAAGAGCATTAAAAAATGGCTAGGACACTACATGAGGAATTGCCAGAAGTTCAGGAGGGATTTAGAAAAAGCTGTGGCACCAGGGATATCATTGGAGATGTCAGATGGATTGTGGCTGAAAGTAAGGAATACCAAAAGAATATCTATTTGTGCTTTATTGACTATGTAAAGGTGTTTGACTGTGGGGATCATGACAAGTTGTGACTGAACTTGAGAAGAATGAGAATCCCAGAGCACCTGATTGGTTCATGAGGAACCTATACCTTGACCAGGAGGCTTTTGAGAGCGGGGGAGCTATGCACGGTCTGGAATTGGGAAGGGAGTGAGTCAGGAATGTATTCTGTCTCCATACCTGTTCAATCTATATGCTAAGCAAATTATCCTAGAAGCTGAACTCTACAAAGAGGAGTGTAGCGTCAGGATTGGAGGGAGACTCATAAATAACTTGTGTTATGCAGATGACACAAACTTGTTTGCTGAAAGTGAGGATGATTTGAAGCACTTGTTGTAGAATATCAAGGAATGCAGCCTTCAGTGTGGATTGTGTTTCAATATCAAGAAAACAGATTCTTACCACTGAATCAGTAGGCCGTGCTATGATGAATGCAGAGGAGATTGAAACTTTCAGCAGCTTAATTTACTTGGATCCACAATTAACAGCACTCGTATGAACAGTCAGGAAATAAGGAGACACATTGCAATGGGGAAAATCTTCAGTTAGGGACCTTTCCAAATTACTAAGGAGTGTTTATGTCAATTTGAGAGCTAAGGTGCGTCTGATTCAGGCCTTGGTTCTTCCAGTTAGTAGCTATGCATCTGAGACCTGGACAATGAATAAAGCTGACAGAAAAAGAATTGATGCCTTTGAGCTGTGCTGTTGGAAAACAGCACTGAATATTCCCTGGCCGGCCAAGAAAATGAATAGATTGGAGAGGGTGCAGCCAGACTGCACTTTGGAAGCAAGAATGATAAGGCTTCGCCTAACATATTTTGGACATATTGGTAGGAGGTGCCGTTCCTTAGAGGACACGATATTGGGAAGGGTGGAGAGTCAGCAAAGGAGAGGAAGGCCCTCAACCAGGTGGGTTGACACAATGACTACTGCAATGGGTTCTTGTGTGTCAGAAAGTGTGAGGATGGCACAGACAGGACTGGTTTCAAACCTTTTGTTCATAGGGTCTCTATGAGTCGTGCACAACTCAATGGCACGTAACAACAGCAACAATAGCCAAAAGCAGTCAATTAGAACCTTACAACCCCACATCTATGGGGGAAACGATGTTGAAATCTGCTGTATAAAGATTTGCAAGCTTGGAAACTCAATGGGGCAGTGCTTCTCTCTTTCTTTCTTTCTTTCTTTCTTTCTTTCATTTCATCTTATTTGGACCCATAATCAACATCCATGGTAGCAGTTGTCACAAAACCAAAAGACATATTGCATTGGGAACATCTACTGTCAAGCATTTTTCCAAAGTAATATAGAGCAGCAATTTTAGTCACTAAGGTGTACCTTAGTACAGTGCCTGGTTTTCATTGTTTTTGGTCAAACATTCTTCTTAGTGGTATAGCACTAGTCTGTCCATTTCTTGTACAGAGGTAACTCATGTTTGCTGTGATGCTGTGACACTGTGACACTGATGTGCCAAATGTGATAAGGGTTACCTATGGTGGACAGTGTTTCGTGGAGCTCCCTGACTAAAACAAGTTTGGAAGCAGGAGTGACATCCACTTCCGAAATAGGATTTCTCCAGAAATCCTATGAACTTGGAGAAATACTGAAAGCCATACAAGTGTTCAGGTTTTTCGTTCTTAGAGTCACTATGAGTCATCTATGACTTGATGGTACTTAACAACAACCACAACAACAAACACAGGGTGTGCCTGAATCGAGCCATGATATTTTTGGTTGCTTCCTATGCATATGAAAGTTGAACAATCAAAAAGAAAGATGAAAGGAGACTTGATGCTTTTGAATTGTGATGTTGGCAAAGAGTATTGATTACCTCATGAACTGCTAAAATAACAAACAAATCTTCATTGGAGGAAGTAAAACCAGATTGCTCCTTAGAGGCAAGGATGATGAAATTTTGTCTCACATGCTTTGGGCATATTGTCAAGATAGGGCAAGTTTCCAATATGTTGCTCATAGGGTTGCTATGAGTCATAGTCAACTCAACGGTACATAACAAATCAATGTGGGTTAGCGGAAGTTTGTAAAAATTTTTTTAATTAAGATTTTAACATAAGCTTATAAAAGACTTGGATTTGAATTCATTTACTATTGCACATTTTCCTACCTGTCCCCCTCCCCCGAGTTTGTTTCTTTCTTTGGAAAAAAATTTCTTTCATTATTATACATTCACACACCACAGACCACATTACTATGCAGCTCTTATTCTGGACTCCTTTCATACCAATAACACCTAATCATATACTCCTTTTAAATAGTTCTCTCATCTGTTTCAATGCAATATACATTATTTATCCCCTCTTTTTTAAGTTCCTCCAACCCCAATGTAAGTCCCATTTTACAACAGTGATACTATGCAGTATTTGTCCTTGTGTGACTGAGATATTTCACTTAGCATAATGTCCTCTATGGTCACCCATTTTCTATAATATTTCTTGAGTTTTTGTTTTTCAGTGCTGCATAATATTCCACTGTGTGAATATACACAGTGGTTTCTCTAGCCATTCATTTGTTGATAGGCACTAGGGTTGTTTCCAACTCTTTGCTATTTTGAACAAAGCAGCAATAAACGCATGTGCATGTATCTGCTTGCGTGGCAGTTATGGTTTCTTGAGGGTATATTTCCAGCAGTGGAATTGCTGGGTCAAATGGTAATTTTATTTTCCAACTTTTTGAGAAAGTGCCATACTGCCTTCCATAGTGGTTGCTCCATTTTACACTCCCACCAACAGTGAATAAGTGTTCTAGTTTCTCCACAATCTCTCCAGCATTTGTTGTTTGCTTCTCTGTTGAATTTTGCTATTTTTACTGGGATAAGATGATATCTCATAATTGTTTTGATTTGCATCTCTCTTAGAGTTAGGGATTTTGAGCACTAATTCATATTTTTGTTTGCCATCTGAATGTCATGTTTTGTTTGGTGAAGTGTTCATATCCTGTGCCCATTTCACAATTGGGTTGTTTCCCTTTATCTTGCTGTGGGTCTGATTATTCTATACATTCTAGTGGTAAGTCCCTTATCAGACATGTCATTACCAAATATTTTTTTCCCCAGTCTGCGGCTTCCCTTTTGACCCTGTTAGAGAGGTTTTGAATGTGCAAAGAGATTTGATTCTTAGCAGGTCTCATTCATCTATTTTATCCTCTCCTGGTTGAAGGTTTTTCAGAATGCTTGAAGAGGATTCATGTTGTGGATTAGTGATTCTAGGTTTCTTCCAAGCTTTTCATTAGTGAAGTTTATATTCCTTGGTTTTAGTCCTAGGTCCTTGATCCACTTTGAGTTGGTTTTAGTGCATGTGTGAGGTGTGGGTCTTGCTTGAGTTTTCTGCAGATGATTTTCCAATTTTGCCAACATCATTTATTAAAAAGTCTATCATTTTCCCAC
>NW_006402015.1:14364-17326 GCF_000299155.1 Elephantulus edwardii
TTAGTGTTCAAGGCCTCAAACCTGTTCCTGAGATGGTTCTGAAATTCAGGTGGGATGAACTCAAAGTCATATTTTGGTTCCTGTGGATTTGGTTTAATTTTTCTCAGCTTCAGCTTGAACTTGCATATGAGTAGTTGGTGGTCTGTTCCACAATCAGCTCCTGGCCTTGTTTCCACAGCCGATATTGAGCTTCTCCAGCGTTTACTCCCACAGATGTAATCGATCTGATTCCTATGCATATCATCTGGTGAAATCCATGTGTATAACGTGCATTTATATTTCTTATAAAACATATTTCCAATGAATAGTTCATTCATTGTGCAAAAGTCAATCATTCTATCTCCAGCTTCATTTCTCTCACCAAGTCCATGTTTTCCAACTACTGATTCTTCTCTGTTCCCAGCTTTTGTGTTCCAGTCACCCATTATTATCAATGCACCTTGATTGGATATAATAATTTATATAATTAAAATTATATACATATATATATATATAATATAATTTATATTCTTATTATTTGAGGCAATGTTGCCAAGCATATTGTATTTTCCTCCACGGTATAGTGTAGGCAAAATTGGAAAGCCATCTTCAGAAAACCGAAGCAAGACACA
Source organism: Elephantulus edwardii (assembly GCF_000299155.1). NCBI lineage: Eukaryota > Metazoa > Chordata > Mammalia > Macroscelidea > Macroscelididae > Elephantulus > Elephantulus edwardii. The sequence goes on from NW_006402015.1 coordinate 14,976, forward strand.
CCTCACATTTCTTTCTTAATTTGAATCTGAGCTTTGTATTTCTTATATTTGTGTTGTTGTTAGGTGCAGTCTAGCCTAATAAGACTCATAGCAATTCTGTGAATAGTACACCCTTGTCCTATCCTGCATCATCTTTATAATCTCTGATATTCTCAAACCTGTTGTTACAGTCACTGTGTGAATCCACTTTTAAAAAGATCTTCCTTTTCTCCCTGCCCTCCACCTTTCCATCATATCTTTCTGAGACTAGCGCCACCTGACAACATACCCAAAGAATGTGAGAAGTTTCACCATCTTTGTTTTTAAGGTGCACTCTGGTTGCATTTCCTCCAACATAGCCATACTTGTACTTTCTGCCTGTGAACCACTATTATTTTTGAGGTGCTCGAGAAGGAGGATGGTGGTGTGAGCGCAGGAATCATGGCAACTTTTGGAGTCAACTGCTTTTCCGGGCATGTGTTTGTTACGTGCAGGTTTGCTCGACTCAGGAGAAAGGCCAGCCAGCCTGAGCCTAGGGTTTGAACCAGGAGGCCACCTTAAGCCAAAAGGGCCCTCTTGCCTGAGGCCCTAGGCCCAGGTTTAAATTGTATTCCTGTCAAACGTTCTAGGTGGTAAAGCACTGGTCTGTGTGTTGCTGTACAGAGGTAACTCGTGGTTGCTGTGATGCTGAAGCCCGTGACAGTAATGTGCCAATCGTGGTAATGGTCACCCATGTGGACAGTGTTTGCTGGAGCTTCCCAACTAAATCAAGCCTGGAAGCAGGAGCGGCATCCACTTCTGAAATGGATTGCCTCCAGAAACTCTTATGTACGAACAGTGCTCAGGCTGTTCGTTCATAGGGTCGCTATGTGTCAGCTACAACTTGATGGCACCAAACAACAACCAGCACCATGGAGGTGGTGGTTAGCAGTTGGGGCCAGAAGCATTCCACAAACTTGTGATTAATTCCCAGTCTTCTCTAGTGAGCCTGAGTTTCTTTTTTTCCCGTCTACATCTTGAAGAGACAGAAAGGTGAGAAGGGGCTGAAATTGGATATTCTCCCTTCAGTAATTATATAATAAGTCTCTTTTAAACTCTTTTTCACTGGTGATAGGCTTTTGTTATACAGAACACACTAGGCATATCTCAAAAGAATTGCTTTTCTCCTCTTCACTTCTGAAATCCTGCTGAAGGATCAGCTATAAGTTGGTTCCAACTCAACAGCATACAACAACAATCCCCTCACATTAAAGAAACAAGAAAATTTTTCTTGTCTCTCACTATAGGAACCTGGTAGAATTCTTGTAGTTAAAAATTATGAAAGCATGGGGGTTCTTCAAGACTACAGTACCCAGGAATTTCTCACTCGCTAATTCAAGCTCAATTAATCACGTTATCATTTTAGTATTATGATCAATGTATGCTTCCAGGGGATTTTGTGGCAGCTAAACTGGTCGTGGCCATTATTTTGTGTCTATTTTTCTTTCCAAACATAGGATGCTGATTTACCACATAATTCTTTAACAAATCCAAAATTGATTTTTCTGTTTTCCTTATTTTCTTGGTTAAAAAAAAAAAGAGTGACAAATTCTAAGCTTTTTATATGTCAAATCAGAAACTGGAAGTTCTCTGCATTTTTTTTTAATATAGTATATTTAAAAAGCAATGACATGGTGGTTAACATCTGGTTACTAGATTAAAATTTTGTGGTTAGGAAAATATTTTTCAAAGTACAAAGCTAAGAGGTCAACTCATAAAACTTTGCACACATGAGCAAGTGTTTCATGGATAAAGGTTGATTTAGCAACTGGTGGGGTATACATTTCTCACAGACATTTTAATGCAGGAGTAGATGAACACTCCGCTAAAAAGAAAAAAAAAATCTAAACAAACCATTACTTCCACTAATGGAATTAAATGAGATGTCATGATATTTTCTCACCAGGACATTTAACTTTTGAAGAATAGAAATAAAACTGTTGTTGTTGATTGCCTTCGAGTCAAGCACAACTCATAGCAACCTATGAACAAAAGGCCTGAAGCCTTTCTATAACTATTGATATTGATCAAAGTTCATAGATTTCCAGAGGCAAGTTGTTTAGGAAGTGGATGCCACGCTTGGCTCTAAATTAAGCAAATAAGATACTTGCTTAAAATAAAAATTTATGAGTGACCAAAAACTTCTGCAGTCAAGTTAAGTAATATTATAAGACAATATTTTTTTAAAAATTAGTGGAAAAATTAATGAAGAACAAAAATAACAAAATCTCTTTTCCTAAAGAGGGTAAAAATAATGTCATAATAAGTATTATTGGAGCTAACCTATATCAAAGGAAAAGTGACGATTACTGACTTTTGGTGTCACCATAATT
>NW_006402015.1:24561-26334 GCF_000299155.1 Elephantulus edwardii
TTGTTGTTGTTAAGTGCTGTCAAGTTGCAGACGACTCATAGCAACTCTATGAGTGAAATACCTGAACACTTATATAACTTCATTGTTTCTCCACATTCATAGAGTTTCCAGAGTCAGACCATTTCAGAAGTGGATGCCACTCTTGCTTACCAGCTCATTTTAATTCGGAAGCTCCACCAAACACTGTCCACCATGGGTAACCATTGTGACATCAGTGTTACAGTGTTTAGCATCACAGCAACCACGAGTTACCTCTGTACTACAAATGTACAGAAAAGCGCTATACCACTTAGAAGAATGTTTGACCAAAAACAATTAAAACCAGACCTGAGGGCTGCAGATTAAAATTACCCACCTTTGTCTGGGTAGCATAACTTTCTATCCACTAGGCCAAAAGAGCAATATGTTGTTGTTGTTATTGTTGTTAAGTATATTTGAGAGCAAAGTATATTCTTCCATTACTCCAGGTCTCTTTTTGTATCTTAGTGTTTTGTAATTTTCTTTGAATAGATCTTTTGTGCTTCTGGTTAGATTTACTCATAAATTTTTTTTCTTATATTTTTTTAAATTTTTATTATTTTTGTATGAGTGTACCGTCAAATCAGATCTGACTGGTACAGGAGGAGATTGTCCCTCCTTCCCCGGCAGAGCATCAGGTGGATTCGAACTGTGCACCTCTGGGATTGTAGTTGCAGCTCCTTGCAACTAGGCCACCAGAGCTCCCCATTCATAAATTTTTAATCTTGTGATTAGCTATGATGAATGTTATTGTTTTACTTAGCTCCAATTCTGTATTTCTGTTGTCACTGTAATGAAATACAATTGATTTTTGTGTTGATCTTGTATCCTGCCACTTTGCTGAATTGGTCAACCATGTCCAATAGTTTTCTTGCCCAGTCTTTAGGGTTTTCTAAGTATATTAACATATCATCTGCATATAGAGATAATTTTACCTCCTCTTTGCCAGTTTGGATACCTGTTATTTTCTTCTCTTGTCTTATTGCTATCACTAAGATTTCTAACCAATACTGAATAGGAGAGGTGATAGTGGGCATCCTTGCCTGTTTCCTGTTCCCAAAGGGAATGCCTTTAACCTCACTCCCTTGAGAAAAACATTGGCTCTAGGGTTTGCGATGGATTACACTGATTATTTTTCTTATGTTTAACCATATTGCATACCTGCTATGAATCCTACTTGGTCATGGTGAATTATTTTTTTGATGTATTGTTGGATTCTATTGGCCAGGATTTTATTCAGGAATTTTGCATCTATGTTCAAGAGAGATATTGGCCTATAGTTTTCTATTTTGGTGGTATCTTTACCTGTTTTTTGTTTTGTTTTCTTTTATTGTTGTTGTTATTTTATCAGGATATGTTTGCTTCATAGAATGAGTTTGGGAGAATTCAATTCTTATTCTATTTTATGAAATAGTTTATGTAGAATTGGTGACATTTTTAGAATTGACATAATAGAATTGGTGAATGTTTGATAAAATTCTCTTCTAAAACTGTCTGGCCCAAGGGTTTTTTTGACTGGAAGTTGTTTTATTACCTTGTCGATTTATTCTTTTGTAATGAGTCTGTTCAGGTGTTCAAGTTCCAGTTTGTGTCAGTTTAGGTAGCTTGTGACTTTCTAAGTATTTGTCCACTTCCTCTTGGTTTTCATATTCGTTTGAGTGTGGAAACTACAGAACAATATAATTGATTTCACATGCAAGCAAGATTCTACTGAAGATTATCCAAAAACAACTGGAACAGTACATCAACAGAGAA
>NW_006402016.1:0-6552 GCF_000299155.1 Elephantulus edwardii
TGAAGACTCTTGCACGCGCTGGTGGTTGAGGGCCTCTCACTCGTTTAGAGATAAGATGATGTCATCTTCCAGATCAGAGTTGTCAGAGCTGTCAGCTGGAAGGAAGGAGAGAGTGAGTTACACACTAGGCTGACACACATTCAGGAGGGCAGTACCCATACACACTTAGACCTTCTATACTTAGGTTAATTACCAGCTTCCAGAAAGAAAACATGCCAATTAACTCCTTGGAGCTGGCTCTGGAGACTGCACCTGTTGCTGGCACTGGTGGTCACCCTTGGGGCCTCCTGCTCTTACCTTCCAAAGGGCTGGGCTTGGCACCCTCTGCCTCCTGCTCTTCCTGCCTGGGAGACCTGCTGGCTCGGAGCACCAACTCTGCATGGCTACAGAGAACAGAGCTAAGGGGACAGTGCAGGGGCCTTGACCTCAGGACACTGGGAAAGCAGCTAGGCCAAAGCAAAGGCAGGAGATTTTATCTCATCTTAAACCTCTCAGCCACTCCTTTCTCCTTTCCTTAGAAGACCTCCAAAGGCAGCAAGTGTCCACCCAGCACTGATAATCATGCATTTCTGTGTAACCTGCAGGGAACAAATTTCCAGAAAGGCACTGGCCAGCTGGCAGGAGGAACCGCTCAGAAAATTCCATGAGAGGCCAGCAGGGAGTAGCTTCTGGTTGGCCTTCAGTCTGGGACAATGAACAGACAACACAAAACCCTTTGGAAGAATCTGTTAGGTGCTGTGAGTGGACTACAACCCACAGCAAGCATGACAACAGGCCAGAACCCTGTGCCATCTTCACCATTTCTTTAACCCGTTGCTGCAGTCACACTGTCAGTCCATCTCAGGGCATCATCTTCTCTTTTGCTGGTTCTCTACCTTCCCAAGCATGATGTTCTTTTTCAAGGAACAGCTTCACTTAGCAACACGCCTACAGTATAAGAGACAAAGCTTCACCACCTTTGTCTCAAAGGAGCACTATGCACTTTTTCCACAACATATCTGTTCATTCTTTTGGCCGGCCTCTCCTCTAACACTACAACTCTAATGTAGTAAGGGTTCAGTGAGGTAGCTGTCGTGTCTGTTGGATCAGAATTGGAGAGGCAATGGTACCTAAATTATGACTCCAATATTTGCTGAGTAAAATTAAAGATAATGGCTTGAGTGTCCCACGCTGATTCCTCCTAAGGAGACTAACTTGATTTTGATAAGGTTCCCAAGGAAGTAGGTAGGCAAAACCTGTGCTGGAGTCTTGCAAAAGCCTACAAACTCTGGGACTCCGAGGGCACTGCACCCAAATTCATCAGCCCTTCCTAGGCACCTGAGGGGGAATTACATGCTTGTGAACTACAATCTCCTTCAGGAAGAAAAAGGTAGTGGTTAAGGTAAAAACCTAGACCACTCGGCAGAGAAGCCCCTGATCCTGGGACTAAATGGGCATAATAAGCCTCTGCAGCTTTTTACTTTAAGAACTCCAGAAGTACCAGTGTTAGGAGGGGGCTTCTGGCTAGAGCCCAGTACAGTTCCTGGGCCCACACCCTGCGGGCTCACCTGTCCCCTAGGGCAGACCCACCTGCCTGAACTGTGTGACGCCAGCTGAATCACTAGTATCAGCTCTCTTGAGGAGAGCTCTGGTGGCCTAGTGCGTTAATCCGGCTGCTCTGTGGGAGAAGGAGGCATAATCTCCTGTGCAATTTGCTGCCTCTGAAAACTTTGCTGAAGGGTCAGCTCCAACTCGATGGCTCACAGTGAAGATCACAGGATAGACTTAAAGCAAATAAGTGTCGGGCTCAATCTGAGAACCTTCAGGGTTGGGCACTTCTGTGGTGGGAGTAATTTCTCTGGCTTCCTTATTAACCTTTTCTCATCCTCCAAGTGCTCTTTATAGAGACCCAATCCCAGGCCCTTTGAGGCAAAGGTAATCAAAATCTAAAAAATCTCTGCAGGGCTTACTGTGGTTTGGTGTTTGCCAAAATTTAGTTCTGTTTTAAACTAGAATAGAGAAACACTAACACTTTGGGATCAAGATGCTTCTTTCCTGAGGATGGATGGGGTCGACCCCTGTAATCTTGGGGTCTCAGACCCCATATACAAGTAATGGTGAGGCACATGAGTGTGGGGGTTTCCCCTAGTTTCCTCAAATGCTGACATCATCTCCTAAGTATTCCGTAACCCCAAGGAAGTTAGGAGCTACTGAGGATTCCTGTGAGGCAAACCAAGGTGCCCAGTATTCTGCCTTCACCACTCGGCACTAGAAAGCAGAGCAGTGGAGGTTAAAATGCAGGCGCCTTCTCTACTCCTCAGCAGAAGCCCAACCCCCAGCTCCGATCCTCTGTGATTAAGAGATGTAGAACTTGTGCCACATCTTACTACTCACACAGAACAAAGGTTTAGTGGAATTTGTCCTATTATTCCCACTCTGTAATGTATCTGGTGCCCGAGTCCTCCTTACTCAGCTCAATGACCTTGTCTTGTTGTAAAGTACGATCCAGTTGAGGACAACTCATCGCCGCCCTATGAACACATCCGACCTTGCCCTATTCGGTGCCATTCTCACCTGTGCTATGCTGGGGCCCATTGTTACAATCGCTGTGTCAATTCATCTCGTTAGGGTCTGCCTCTCTTTCGCTGACTTTTCTAAACATAATGTTCTCTTCCAAGGACTGGCCCTTCCTAACAACATGCTCAAAGTGAGAGAGAGGAAGCTTTGCCATCCTTGCCTCTAAGGAGCACCGTGGTTACATTTTGTCCAGCAGACACTTGTTTGATATTCTGCCACTCCATTACGCTCTTCCATCACCAAAACTCAAAGCATCAACTTTTCTGTCATCTGTATTCATTGTCCAACTCTCAGATGCACAGCACGTAATTGAAGACACTGGCTGTAATCAGATGCACCTTGGTCTTTAACATCAGTGCTCCTTAGACCTTTGCAGAGGTCCCTAACAGCAGATTTTCCCCAATGCAATGCGCCTTCTGATCTCTTGACTCCTCTTACCAAGGGTGCTGAATGTGGGCCCAAACAAGACAAAATCATTGACAACTTCAATCTTTTCTCCATCTATCATGATGTTTTTTCTACTGGCCCAGTGGTTACGATTTCTGTTTTCTTAATGTTGAGATAGAATCCATATGAAGGCTGCAGTTCTTCTATTCTGCAGTAAGTGTTTTGAGTCCTCTTCCCATTCAGCAAGCAAAGCTGTGTTATCTGCATAATACAGATTATTGGTGAGTCTGCCTCTGATCCTGATGCCACATTCTTCCTCACAGAGTCTAGTTTCTCAAATTATCTATTCAGCATACAGACTGAATAGTTATGGAGACAGGATACTGCCCTGACACACACCTTTCCTGATTTTAAACTATGCAGTGTGCCCTTGTTCTGCTATCTTGGTTTAGGTGTAAGCTTCACAAAAGCACAATTCAGTGTTCCAGGACTCCCATTCTTCTCAGTGTTATGATCCAGGGTCAACTGCTTTTGCATAATCAATAAAACACAGCCAGCCAGCTTGCTGGTTATTATTCTGGTAATTTCCGACAAGATCCTTCTAACATCAGAAATGATATCCCTGGTACCATGGCCTTTTTTTAAACCGAGCTTGAACTTCTGGCAGTTCTCTCTCTACTGTTCTAGTCATTTCTGGATGATCTTCAGCATTATTTTGCTTGCATGTGCTACTGTTCAATCATTGCTGTTGGATCACCTTTCCTGGGAATGGAAACAAGCATGGACCTCTTCTAGTCAGTTAGTCAAGCATCTGTTCTCCAAATATCCTGGCATAGACTGGTGAGCACATCCAGCACAGCATCTCATTGTTAAAACATGTCAGTCAGTATCCCATCAATGCCTGGGGCCTCAATTTTTTTTGCTAATGCTAGTGCAAATTGTGACAAAGCAATTCCTACTCCCAGTATGACGGAGTGGAAGCAGATCAACAACAGGTGGCCACTATTAAGCACTCTCTACCAACACATCTTCAGAAAACAACTCCTATGTAAGACAGTCTCTCCTAGGCCAATTAACTGCCAATCTTGAGGCCATCTGTAAGACTTATCCGAAATAAATTCAATTCAGGGGAACAGAACAATCTTCATAAATCTATAACCTTAAAGGTACATAACAGTATATATCAGTTATGTAAGACCATGTTATTGTTAGGTGCCACTGAGTTGACTACAACTCACTGCAACCCTAGAGGTCTGGTAGCACAACGGATAAGAAGTTCTTCTGTTAACTCAATGACACACAATTCAAATCCACTAGGGGCTCCACAGGAGAAAGATGGGCAGTTTCCTCCCATGCAATTTACTGCTTCTGAAAACTTGCCGGATGGTCAGCTATGAGTCACTTTGACAACACTACAACAGATCTCAATTCTGTCCTATCCTGCAACATTTTCATCATCTCTGAATATACTAAAAGTCCACTATTACATTCTCCACGTCAATCTACCTTGTTGAGGATCTTCCTCTCATTCACCTTTCCACACACAATGTTCCTTTAGCCCCCTTCATGATGTTATATATGGATATGTAAAAATCTCCCTGAGAGTATACTGCCTGCCACCTGCCCTCCCCCATCACACATGCACCATATACTTTCTCCCACAAGCAAATGTTAAAAACACCTACATGTCCATCAACAGATGAATGGAAGACAAAATGTGGCTCATGCATACAATGGGACATCTTTTGACCATAAAAATGCCATAAACAGGGATGAACTTTGAAAACATTTTGCTAAGTGAAAAAAGCCAGACACAAAAAGGTCACATATTCTATGATTCTATTTATATGAAATGTCCAGAATAGGCAAATCCACAGAGTTCAGATTTGCATTTACCAGGGGATGGGGCAAGAGGGGAGTTACTATTTCATTAATGGATACACTGTTTGTAGTGATGAAAAAGTTTGGGAATAGATTAATGGTGATGGTCACACAATACTGTGAATGCAGGAGCTCTGGTGGCCTAGTGGCAAGGAGCTGCAACTACAATCCCAGAGGCGAACGGTTCAAATCCACCAGATGCTCTGCCGGGGAAGGAGGGACAATCTCCTCCTGTACCAGTCAGATCTGATCTGACGATACACGCACACAAAAATAATAAAAGAAAGTACAATTTAAAAAAAAATACTGTGAATGCAATTAATGTCACTGAAATACTTAAAAACAGTTAAAAAGAGTCCATTTTGTTTTCTATATTTTGCTTTTTTTTTTAAGGTATCTAATATAGGGGGCTTGGCATTCATTGGGCATATATCAGACAACAAAATTTTCTATCATGATAAAAATGTTCTACATCTGGTGCTGTCCAATATGCTGGCCACATGTGGCTACTGTACATCTGGCTGTGGACATACAAATGAGGAACTTAATTTTTAATTCCACTGAAACAGCCACATGTGGTAATTAGGGGCTACTGTGTTAGACATCCCACCTCCCCGCGGGTCGACGCTGGCTGGGTTAGCTACTGGAAGAACGAGGGCCAGAGCAGTCAGGTGTCTGTCACCAGGGATGGGTCCTCCTGAGACGTGCAAATGGCAGCTGTAGAGTGAACAGACAAAGGTCTACTCAAAAAAGGTTTATTCAAGATCATTAATTAGCAACGCCAGAGGCATGAAATAAGCTCTGGTGGCGCAGTCTGTAGGGCGTTGCACTGCTAACCCAAAGGCCACGTCTCCCTGGGGTCTGAATCCACCAGTGCCTCCATGGGGAAGATGGGCAAGCTCCTGTGTGACTGAGAGCCTCTGAAAACACTCTTGACAGCAATGAGACAGAGATGGAAGAGTCAAACCTGGCCTGCTCCAAAATTACTAGAAAGATGGAACGTTTGTTCTTCCTAACTTAGAATAAGAAAAGGTGGGGAAGAGAGCAACAGAGACTAAAGAAAAATGCTTTTCCCTTTTTCTTTTAGAAGGATTAGCCCAAAGCAGACAGGAAAGAACACCCCTACAAGAGGGGCTTTATTTCTGTAGAACTTTAGAGAGGAACCAGCTACACACCCACGCGAGGCATGTGGCTGGATTTAACTCTGCTCCTTAGACAAAAACTACACTTTTGCCTTTCACTCTAAGATCAAACCTCTAAATCAGGATTTGGCAAACTATGGTCCAAGGCCCAAATCCAGACTGCGGCCTGTAAATCCAGACTGCTGCCTGTTTTCATCTTGTATCAACAGAGCTGAGTAGCTATGGCAGAGACTGTATGACCTGCAAAGTGTAAGATTTTACTGCCCAGGTCCTTTATAAAAGGTTTGCCCACCCCTCACTTGAAACAGGAGAGTGACAGCCAGCTGGTTATACATCAGGGCAGGTAGAGGCTCAGAAGAGTCAGCTTTTCCTCAAGGGGTTGGGAATAAGAGTCCTCAGTCAGGAGCACAGGATCCCCCTGTATTGCCCAAGAAAAGGGCCCTTGCCCAGGCACTGCCCAAGCTCGGCCTGGCAGTCTGTCCTGTACTTACTGTCCCCCAGGATCAGTTCCACCTCCTCGTCTGCATCAGAGTCCTCATCCTCCCCGTCCTCTCCCTCCTCTAGCAGGTTTGCTATTTCCTCATCA
>NW_006402017.1:0-4637 GCF_000299155.1 Elephantulus edwardii
TTTTTTTTTTCTAGATAAGTAGTATTTTAATGCAATAGAGTTTTGCTTTCATGTTTAACTGAGGAATCAGGTGGATTGACACGATGACTGCTGCAATGGGCTCATGTATATGAGGAAGTGTGAGGATGGTGCAGGATAGAGCAGGATTCAGATCTTTTGTTCATAGGGTCACTGTTAGTAGTCTTCAATATGTATTGAAGCTCAGCATCAAGACGACAAGTTTCTCACCACTGGGCCAATTGGCAGCACCATGATGGATGGACATGGAGGTTGTTAACAATTACAGCTTGCTCAGCTCCACAATCAACACTCTTGGCACCAGGAGTCAGGAAATCAAAAGATGAATTGAATTACAAAAATCTGCTGTCAGAGATATTTCTAGAATACTGAGAAGCAACAATATCAGTCTAGAGACTAAGGTGCACCTGATCCAGACCATGGTCTTTGCAATTACTTGCCATGCATCAGAGAGCTGGACTAAGGATGACAGAAGATGAATTGATGCCTTTGAGTTGTGATGCTGAAGAAGAGTCTTGAACATACCATGGGCTGCTAAGAAAACAATTGGTTTGTTTTGGAGAGAGTGAAACCAAGTTTCTCCTTGTGGGTTAGGATTTTGAAGCTCCTTCTCATATTCTTTGGGCATGTAGCCAGGAAGAACCAATCCTTGGAGAAAGACACCATACTTGGAAGGGTGGAAGGACAGCACAGGAGAGGAAGAGCCCAGATGAGATGTACTGATACAGTAACTAGGGCAATGGGGGTTGATGTGTCGGAATCAGTGAGACTGGCTCAGGACAAGGCAGGTTTCAGAGCTGTTGTAGGTAGGGTCCCTACAAGTCACAGGTGACTCGATAGCTCATTATAACAACAACAACAACTTGGCTGGTACTCAACTCAATGACACTTAAAAACAACATGCCCATTGCATAAAACACAACTAGCAAATCATGGTTTTTCAATAAATTAAAGTCTATCTCACTTTTCTCTCCATAGCATATTTTGTTGTGTTTCATTTTTAATTTTACTTTATGTCCACTCTTTCGAATACTTCCTGTTAAGTTACTGGATTAGTTTGGCAGGCAAGAATTCTACCACTGAATCACCATGCCAGGTTAGTTTGGGAACTCTGTAACCAACTCTAAATTATTAGCATGCATATTGTCTGGTTTGTTTTGAGGACCCTTGGATTAACTAGCTATGGTCATGAGGTCATGAAATGGGGTCTTGAGTGAGGGTCAGTTTTCAGATCCTCAAGTCTTTGGACTGGGCAAACAAGTAAACAGAAACCAGTGACTTTCTAGTTGATCCATATTCACAATAACTTCATGTGAGTCAAAGAATTGTGCTTCACAGAGGTTGTACGCATGTGTGTGACCTCTGTAGATTTTTCTTTTCTTTTTTCTTAAGTATACTTTGGGTGAAAATTTACAAAGCAATTAACTTGTTTTTTAAAAATTCAATCATTTATATACATTTTGTTTTGTGGTATTAATTACAGTCCCCACATTGACCTCTGCTGATCTAGTGGTAAGGAGTTGCACTACCAACTTAAAGGCAGGCAGTTCCAATCCACAGCTGCTCTGTGGAAGAAAGATGGGACATCTCCTTCCATGTGATTTACACACCCTGAAAATCTGTTGGAGGGTCAACTATGAGTTGGCCCCAACTCAAAAGCACATAATAATCACAAACATTTTAATGGTATTCTTCCCACTTCCTCGCTGCTATTTTTCTTTCTTTCATTCCTCTACCCAATTCCTTCCTGCTTTCTCAGCTTTCTCTATAAGCAAACACCATCCCTTTTTCTCTTGTATGACTGGTTATTCTGAGTAGTCCCTTTCTGATGTTATCGTTCACCTTATAAGCATGTCAATTGAATGGTCATGATCTTTTCAACTGCTTCCTATGCATCTGATAGTTGAACAATGAATAAAGAAAATTGAAAAATAATTGACACCTTTGAATTGTGGTTTTGACAGAGTGTTGACTGTCCTGTGGACTGCCAAAAGAACAAACGACCCTGTCTGAAAGAAATGCAACCAGAGTGCTCATTAAGGGCAAAGATGGTGAAACTCATTTCTCTTACTTTGGGCATTCAGTCAGGAGAAACCAATCCATGGGGAGAGACATCAAGCTGGGAAAAGTAGAGGGTCAGAGAAAGAGTGAAGACCATCAGTGAGATAGATTGATACAGCAACTGCCCCAATGGGCTTGACCAGGCAGATGGTCCAGGATAGGGGAGGTTCAGATTTGTTGTTTATAAGGTCGCTATGAGTAAATAAAGTCAATTTGACTGCACCTAACACCAACAATATGGTTTAGAAGAAAGTTGAGCCACAGAGGTGAATTTTGTCCCAGGCTCAAATCTAATGGCTGATTTCGGGAAGTGGGTTACTAAGAACTTCCACCTGAGTGCCTCTAAGTTGATTTACTTGAACCTTCAAATTTTCAGTTAGCTGAGCACATTAACCCTGGCACTACCCGCCAAATGACTCCTTGGACTGAGCAAACAAACCTGAAAGACTCTATACATGAGAGGGGGGAAAAATCAACTTAAATTTTATCTAGAAAGTAGTAGCTGCAATGTAAATCTTCTAAACTTTAAAGGTGTTCCCTTTACATTTGTGGCAAGAATATTTGTCAACTTTTCTACTACCTTCAAATTCCCTTTCTGTCTAACCCATCCAGCTTCCTTGCTACTGCTATTTTGGCAGAGAGAAATACATCTAGGAAACAAGATCCCTTTGACTTTTCCCAAGAAGTAAGCAAAAGAGGTACAGAGGTTACATTGGCTTCAAAGAGGATGCACAGCAGAAAGGACCTGGTGTGGGGTAAACTATGGAGAGGCCAAGGTGGTGGGGAAGCAGCAGCTAGCAATATGTAGTGGAAGGTTGTCCATAGTGAGAGAGGAACCAGGGACCTGTGCCAGTTTCCTGTTGCTGTTATTAGCTACCGTGTAGTTGACTTTGGCTCATAGCAAGCTCATGTACAAAAGAAGGAAACACTACATTATCCTTAGAATCAAGATGTGAGAGTCCATCCTCAGTCACTGTACCAGTGCACCTCACTAAGAGTCTCTCTTACCCTCCCTGGTCCTCTACTGTACCCAACAGTGTCTTTCCGCAACAGTTGATTTCTCTTGACTGAGTCATTACTCAGACAATGTCGTGATGTGGTTTAGAACGTTTTTATGGGCTAAAAGTTGGAAGTAGCCAAAACTTTCTTCTGTATTAGAGTTTAAATTCTGAATCATTTGTGAGAGGCTGAAGTCTACAGTGGGAAGCTCTGGTGGCATAGTCTGTAGTGTGTTCATCTCCAGTGGTTCAAATCCATCAGCAGCTCCTTGGGAGAAAGGTGGGCAGCCTCCTGTCATTGGAATCTATAGCCCTAGAAACCCAGTGGAGGTTTGAGTTATTAATTTTTTTTAATTCTATAATGAACTCATGAGCTCATTTTGATTCTTGATATATAAGTTCAGATGCCAGTTTAGATTCTTTCTGACCTTGAAACCCACCTTGTGGCTGTGCTTAACAAGTCCAAGAATGAGCTCCCACTGCTCTCTGCCTGGTTCTGACGTAGAGTGACCTTGCATTAGGATTTTGAGGCTATGAACTCTCACACAAGAAGACTGCTTATCTTTCTTCCTCACAGTACCTGGTGGATTTGAACTTTGAATCTTTTGGTTAGCAGCACAGTATATTGTGCACTACTCTTCCAAGGCTCATTTGTCAGATGCCTTCAAGTCAACTATGACTCTTAGCCACCCTATGAACAGTGTATTGAAATCTTGCCCTACCCTATACCAACTGCAAGATCTCCACCCTGCTTAAGTCCACTGTTCCAGCCACCATGTCAGTCCACTTAATTCAATGTCTTCAGGTGTTTCTCTTCATTTTGAGTCTTGCCACATCAACACATGAAGTTCCCTCACTGATTTATTCCATTCACATCATGAAGGTAGAATCTACTTTGGGGAGGCAGATTTTCTTCAGTCACATTTTGAGTGCCCACCAACCTGAAGGGTTCATCTTTCAGCACTGTATCATCCAATATTCCAACAATAGGAAATTCATCCTTGGGGCTTGCAGAGAAAATCAGGGAACTTACTTGCGTGGGTTCTTAATGATTTCACAGACTATATGGCTCTGAGTCACTACACTGAAAAGAATGGATAATGTTCAATCATTTCAAGAAGCAGTATATGACCCAGAACCAATGGTATTGGAGGAAGAAGGCCAGGCTGCACAGAAAGCATCAGAGAAAAACAAGACTTCAGGAATCGATGGAATACCAATTGACATGTTTCAACAAACAGAAGTTCTCATTTAACTACACCAAGAAATTTGGAAGACAACTATGTGGTCAACTGACTGGAAAAGATCCATATTTGTGTCCATTCCAAGGAAAGTTGATCCAACAAAATGCAAAAACTGTGGAATAATGTTATTAATATCACACACAAGTAAAATCTTGATGAATTTCATTAAAACATGACTGAAGCATTATATAAACAAAGAACTGATACTCTTGTTGACTTCAGATGTTTTTTTTTCTATAATTATATTTTATTAATTTTCATAAACATTTACAGAGATTTTGGGTTTCCATTCATTCATTGTTGCACTATTCTCTCT
>NW_006402017.1:5892-6510 GCF_000299155.1 Elephantulus edwardii
TTATCTGATATGGTATTACCGAATACTTTTTCCCAGTCAGTGGCTTCCCTTTTTACCCTACTGGAGAAGTTTTTGGATGTGCATAGGGATTTGACTTCAGATGTTTTTTGACTGAAAGCAGAGAATACCAGAAAAAAATGTTTACCTGTGTTTTATTGACTAATTTTATGGATAATAACAAATAATTAATAGCATTATGAAGAATTGTAATTTTAGAATGCCAATATTCGTACAATAACATCAACATAGAGAGAGAGATCATCTGGCTCAGTGGACAGAAGGCGATGCTACCAAGCCGAATGTGGGTGACTTTTAATCTCGCCCCTCGGGCCTGTCTTTCATTGTTTTTGTTCAGATATTTCTCTAGCTCATATAGCCCTGGTGTACAAGTTGGTGTACAGGGGTAACTTGTGGTTGCTGTGAGGCTGAACACTGTCACACTGGTGTGTCAAATGCGTTAATGGCTCATTACCCAATGTGGACAGAGAGTTGGGTGGAGCTCCCAGATTAAAACAAGCTTGGAATCGCTGGTCCTGCCTTCTGGGGCTGTTTCCAGTTCCACCCTGCAAGGAGCAAATACTCTGGATTTTGCATCTCCAAAAGCACAAACAGAGGAAC
>NW_006402018.1:0-1087 GCF_000299155.1 Elephantulus edwardii
GTAATCGATCCATGCAGAAAGCCCTTGACACCCTTTCTGGCAGAAAGGTAATCGACGATGCTGAAATCCCGCGACATCCATTACGGAAGAAAGGTAATCGTTGACGCCGAAAGCCTGCGACATCCACTCCAGGAGAAAGGTAATCGACGACGCCGAAAGCCCGTGTTATACGTTCCCGCACAAAGGTAATCGAAGACTCCTAAAGCCCGCGACATCCATTCAGGCAGAAAGGTAATTGAAGACGCCGAAAGCCCTCACCATCTGTTCCAGAAGAATGGAAAACGAAGCAGAAAGGTAATCGAAGACGCTGAAACCCCGCGACATCCGTACCCACAGAATGGTAATCGAAGACGCCTAAAGCCGGCGACATCCGTTCCGGCAGAAAGGTAATCGAAGAAGCCTAAGGCTGCGACATCCATTCCGGCAGAAAGAAAAACGAAATGCCAAAAGCCTGCGACATCCGTTCCGGGTGAAAGTAATCGAAGATGCTGAAAGCCCACTACATCCGTTCTGCCAGAAAGTTAATTGAAGACCCCGAATGCCTGGGACATCCGTTCCGGCAGAAAGGAAAACGAAGCAGAAAGGTAATCGAAGACGCTGAAACCCAGTGACATCCGTTCCCACAGAAAGGTAATCGAAGATGCCTAAAGTCCGCGACATCCGTTCCGGCAGAAAGGTAATCGACGACGCCGAAAGCCCGCGACATCCGTTCCGGCAGAAAGGTAATCGATGACGCTGAAATCCCGCGACATCCATTACGGAAGAAAGGTAATCATTGACGCCGAAAGCCTGCAGCATCCACTCCAGCAGAAAGGTAATCGACGACGCCGAAAGACTGCGACATCCGTTCCCGCACAAAGGTAATCGAACACTCCTAAAGCCCGCAACATCCGTTCAGGCAGAAAGGTAATTGAAGACGCCGAAAGCCCTCGCCATCTGTTCCAGCAGAAAGGTAATTGACGACGCCGAGAGACCGAGACATCCATTCCGGCGAAAGGTAATCGAAGACGCCGAAAGCCAGCGACATCCGTTCTGGCCGAAAGGTAATCGAAGACCCCGAATGCCCGTGACATCCGTTCTGGCAGAA
>NW_006402018.1:1841-2330 GCF_000299155.1 Elephantulus edwardii
AAGACGCAGAAAGCCCTCAACACCCTTTCCGGCAGAAAGGTAATCAACGACGCTGAATACCCACGACATACGATCCGGCAGAAAGGTAATCGAAGATGCCGAAATCCCTCGCCATCTGTTCTGGCAGAAAGTTAATCAAAGATGCTGAAAGACCGAGACACCCATTCCGGCAAAAATGTACTTGAAGATGCCGAAAGCCCGCCATATCCGTTCCGTCAGAAAGGTAATCGAAGACCCCGAATGCCCGGGACATCCGTAACAGCACAAAGGTAATTGAAGACCCCGAAAGCACTTGACACCCTTTCCGGCAGAAAGGTAATCGACGATGCCGAATGGCCACGACATCCGTTCCGGAAGAAAGGTAATCGAAGAAGCCTAAGGCTGCGACATCCATTCCGGCAGAAAGGAAAACGAAGACGCCAAAAGCCTGCGACATCCGTTCCGGGTGAAAGTAATCGAAGATGCCGAAAGCCCACCACATCCGTTCTG
>NW_006402018.1:5796-6888 GCF_000299155.1 Elephantulus edwardii
CACAATGGTAATCGATCCATGCAGAAAGCCCTTGACACACTTTCTGGCAGAAAGGTAATCGACGACCCTGAAATCCCGCGACATCCATTACGGAAGAAGGGTATTTGTTGACGCCGAAAGCCTGCAACATCCACTCCAGCAGAAAGGTAATCGACGACACCAAAAGACCGCGACATCTGTTCCGGCAGAAAGGTAATCGAAGATGCCGAAAGCCCGCAATATCCGTTCCGGCAGAAAGGTAATCGAAGACGCCGAAAGCCCACGACATCCGTTCCGGCAGAAAGGTAATCAAAGATGCCGAAAGCCCACCACACCCGTTCTGGCAGAAAAGTAATCGAAGACCCCGAATGACCTGAACATCCGTTCTGGCAGAAAGGAAAACGAAGATGCCAAAAGCCCGCGACATTCGTTCGGGCAGAAAGGTAACCTAAGAAGCCAAAAGCCCAGGACATCCGTTCCGGCATAAAGGAAATGGACGACGCCGATAGCCCACGACATCCGTTCCGGCAGAAAGGTAATCCACGACGCTGAAAGCCTGTGACAACCTTTCCGCCAGAATGGTAATTGATCCACGCCGAAAGCCCTCAACACCCTTTCCTGCAGAAAGGGAATCGACGACGCTGAATGCCCTCGACATCCGTTCCGGCAGAAAGGTAATCGAAGACGCAGAAAGCCCGCAACATCCTTTCCTCTCTGAATGGTAATCGATCCACGCAGAAAGTCCTCAACACCCTTTCCAGCAGAAAGGTAATCAACGACGCCGAATACCCACGACATCCGATCCGGCAGAAATGTAATCGACGATGTCAAAAGCCGCGACATCCATTCCGGCAGAAAGGTAATCGATGAAGCCGAAAGCCCGCAACATCCGTTCCGGCAGAAAGGTAATCGATGACTCCAAAAGCCCATCACATCCGTTCTGGCAGAAAGGTAATTGAAGACTCCGATTCCCGGGACATCCGTAACAGCAAAAAGGTAATCGAAGACCTCGAAAGCCCTCGACACCCTTTACGGCAGAAAGGGAATCGACGACGCCGAATGCCCACAACATCCGTTCCGGCAGAAAGGTAATCGAAGACGCAGAAAGCCCGC
>NW_006402019.1:0-988 GCF_000299155.1 Elephantulus edwardii
CCCCAGAACACCCAAAACAAAAAGCAGAAACTAACAGAATCAATCCCATAAGGACTCCAGAAATTGCTCCAAAATTTACAGCAATCAAGAGTATGCTGAATCAAGAAAAGCTAATTTATGTGGCATACAGAGAATGAAAGTGGCTCACTTGAAAGAAAAATTGAGATAGAAAATATCCCTGAGAACATGTGGACAGTGGGTTTATTAAAGATTTTAAATTGACTGTACTCATTAAGCTAACTAAAATGGAGCAAAGAACAAAAGTAAATAAAATAAATGACATAGGACGAAAATGAATATCAACAAAGTGATAGAATTATAAAACAGAACCAAACACAAATTTTGTAACTAAAAAGTATCATAACTGCAATGAAAAATCCAAGAAAAGTTCAGTAGAAGACTGAAACAAGAAGAAGAAATAAGTAATAAGCGTTAAGGTGGGACAATTAAAATTATTAAGTCTGGGAGCAAAACTGAAAAGGAATGAAGACAGTTTAAGGGAACTACAGAACACCATTATGCAGCCAAATACACATATTATAAGAATTCCAGGAGACAAAAAGACAGAACAGGTCAGAAAGACCATTTGAAGAAACAATGGCTCACATAGTTTAAATATAAGTAAGGAAATAAATCTACATACTCGCAAACCTCAGAAACCAAATATGATAATTCAAAGACATTTACATTTACACACGTTATACTCAAACCATAAAAAAAGACAATGAGTTCATCTTGAAGGAAGTAAGACAAAATTACTTGTCCATCCTAGAGAGATTATGATTAACATAATTTTTAGCAGAAGCTATGAAAGCCATAAACAGTGCAATGACACATTTAAAGTGCTAAAGGGTAGGGGGAAGTCAATCAAGTATTTTATACCCAGAGAAACTGTCCTTCATCAACAAGAGAAAAACTAGGAGTTTCCCAGATAAACAAGTGTTTTAAAAGATGGGAGTTTTTGTTTTTCATTTATAAAATTGCCTGG
>NW_006402019.1:5143-6232 GCF_000299155.1 Elephantulus edwardii
TGCCCTAGGATGGCTGTATTATATCACATAAAATAGATTTTAGGTAAAAAATTATTCTATAAGAGAGGAAGGGCATTATATATAATGAAAATGGATCAGTTCATCAAAAAGAGTTTGTTGTTCTTGTTAAGTGGCATCGAGTGACTTGACAACACATCTACCCGCATTGCCCCAGTTACTGTATCAATCTATCTCATTTGGGGTCTTTCCCTCTTGCACTGTACCTCCACATTTTGGGGCATGATGTTCTTCTCCAAGAACTGGTCCCTCCTGCCCACATGCTCAAAGTATGTGAGACAGATCTTCAAAATCCTAGCCACCAAGGAGAAAGAAACTTGGTCTCACTCTCCCCAAGACAGATCTATTTGTTTTCTTAGCAGTCCATGGTATGTTCAAGACTCCAGCACCACAACTCAAAGGCATCAACTCTTCTGTCATCCTTAGTCGTTGTCCACCTCTCTGAAGCACAGCAAGACCATGGCCTGAATTAGGTGCACCTTAGTCTCTAGACTGACAACGTTGGTTCTCAGTACTCTGGAGAGGTCACTGATAACAGATTTACCTAATGTAATTCATCTTTTGACTTTCTGACTGCTAGTACCAAGAATATTTATTGAAGAGCTAAGCAAGCTGTAACTGTTAACAACCTCAACCTCCCCTCCATCACATCATGGTGCTATCAATTGGCCCGGTTATGAGAATTTTTGCTGTCTTGATATTGAGCTTTTATACATATTGGAGATTACAGTCCTTGACCTTCTGCAGCAAGCACTTCAGGTCCTCCTCAGTTTCAGCAAGCAAGGATGTGTCATTTACATAATGTAGGTTGTTTATGTCACTCTTTGTCAATCTGCTGTATGAAGTAACCTGGGTTTGCTATGATTCTGAACCTTGTGCCATTGGGGTATCAAAAACCAGAACGGTTTCCCATTGTGGACAGTGTTTGATGGAGATCCCAGATGTAAAACGTATTTAAAAGCAAGAGTGGCATCCACGTACTAAACCACATGCCTTTGGAAACTCTATGAACTCGGAGAAATGACAATAGTTATAGAAAAACATTAGGTGTTTTGTTCATAAAGTCGTTAT
>NW_006402019.1:7002-7794 GCF_000299155.1 Elephantulus edwardii
CTTTATGAGGAGGAATATGGCATCAAGATTGGAGGAAGATTCACAAACAATCTTATGTTATGTAACCTTTGTACCACAGCTCCCAAATTTATAACACAAACATTGACAGAATTGAAAGAATAGATATAGAATTCTACAGCAATAATTAAGGATTTAAGTGCACCATTTTCAAGAATAGTTAGAACATGTAGCTAAGAGATCTATAAGGAAATAAAGGACTATAAAAACTAAACTTAATAAATAGATGGTGAACACTCCACCCAACCACAGCAAAATATACATTCTTCTCCAGTGCACATGGGCCATTCTCCAGGATAGACCATATATTAAGTCACAAAGCAAGCCTCAATACATTTCAAAATATGGAAAGACATGTTTGAGCACAATTGAATAAATCAAATAACAAAAAGAAAATAGGAAAAAATTCACAAACTTCGGGAGATGAAAAAGCACGCTATTAAACAACTCATGGATCAAACAAGAAAACACAAGAAAAATTTGGAGATGAATGAAAATTAAAGCTTTGTATTCTATGAGAATTTTCTGTGTGTTCCATTAGAATAAGAAAAAAACAAGGTAATCCAACAGCTCCAACAGTGGAAACTACCAAATTATATTATTAATAACAAATGCAAGCAAAATACTGTTGAAGATCATTCAAAAAGGGCTAGAACAAAACATAGATAAGGAACTGCCAGAAGTTTAAGCAGGATTAAGAAGAGGCCATGGCACCAGGGATATCATTTATGACATCAGATCTTCTTGGCTGAAAGTAAAGAACACCAGAAGAAT
>NW_006402020.1:0-1604 GCF_000299155.1 Elephantulus edwardii
GCCGTATTTTTTGCCATGTCCTTCAAAGCAGCCTGAACTTCTTTCATCACCATAGGCTCTTGCTCATATGTTGTTTCATGAAATTCTTCTGTGTCTTTCAATTCTTTTCGATACAGTGACTCAGTATATTCCTTCCATCTTCTTTTAATACTTCCGGGATCATTTAACGTTCTGCTGAATGCTTTTCGCAGTTCTGTAAGATGTAGTTATTCCTCATTATGTAATGTGAGATCTGAGTAGCAAATCATGTAAGGGTTTTAGTGTGACCAGATGCAATATTCTTGATTAGGTCACAGTCCTGATCTTCCGGAAGGAAAGTTTTCCCTGGGGTGGGTCTGTATTACTTTTTTGTTCCCAATGAGATAAAAGGATAGAGGAGACAAGCTGAGTGGGGAACATCAGTACCACCAAGAAAGACCAGGAGTAGATCATGTCTTTTAGACTCAGGTCCCTATAACAATACATATGGAGACATATGGAGACCTCTAAAGAACATCGGGCCTACAGATGCTAAGACTGGACCTTCTTCCAGAACAGATACAGAAAGCAAATCTCCTTGAGAGCTGGTATTTCACATTTGGACTTCTGGCTGCTTAAAACACAAGAGAATCCACTTCTGTCTGTTAAAGCAGCTTGCCTGCATTTTACTATAGCAGCAGTAGCTAACCAAGATCACATGCTCTGTGTTAATCTTCTTTTGGAATGCCATGTACTTTCTGCATTTATTCACTGCCTGGAGGCCTGTTCCTAGCAGATGCCTCAGTAGTCCTTAAGATCAAGCCTGAATTCCTTAACATCTTTCTTGCAATGCACTAAACCCATCCAAGTCTTTTTCTTCTTTTTTGCCCCCATTGTTTCTGCTGTTTTTACATCTCTCATTTTCTCTTCATTGACTTTTAAAGCCTAGTTCAGGAGTTGCCTGTTCCCTGGTCAATTCTGTCTTCTTCTCCCCAGTCATAATAATACTGTATACTTTCTCTTAACTTAGCATGTCTGATTTACTTGGTTTTCTCACTATGGTTCACATGAGGAGCAGGGTTGAGCTTTTATACTTGTGTCTCTAAGGCACATCCCTGATAAACACTCAGTCACTGTTAGACAAATGAATGCATGCAAAGGACTGTGCTAGGTGTCATGGGGAAAAATCATAAAATCCTAAAGACAGAGCTACTGCCTTCCAAAGTTCACAACCTAGAGAAGCATCTATGATAATAATGCCATCTGTGCCATACTAGAAGTTAAAAATCCACCAGCGTTCACAGCAACCCTGTCAGAACAAACTCATCACATAGGGTTTCCAAGACTATAAATATTTTTCTTTTCTTTTATGCTCTCTCTTGAAAGACCCCAAACTAGGGCTTTTCCCAGACCGGGCGTGACCCCGAGCAACTCACAGCAGATCCACTCACTGCAATAATAAAAGGCTTTATTGATGAAGCTTCGGGACAACTTGTATCTCACGCAGGAGACAGGGAAGTTGACCCCGAGCCCAAAAAAGCAAAGGAATTTATACAAGGTCTAGGGGTTCTTTGGCGTGGAATTAGCTCATTGGCTCTTTGGAAAAGGAGAAGTTCAATTTTAGGTCAGTTACCTGCTGCTGACGT
>NW_006402020.1:1971-3232 GCF_000299155.1 Elephantulus edwardii
GACCTATAAGGGTAGATACAAGAGTAGTTAACCATGGGGATTTATAAAATAAGCTCTCGAACCATGTTTGCTGAGATTCTCGGTCTCATTTTCTTTTGTCTAACCTTTCCCTTAGCTTTTGCATGGAGTCTTCTATTACTCCTGAATGGTCAATATAAAAAGCAACATTCTTCTTTTAGCGCGGCACAGAGACCCCCGTCTTTGAGGAACAATAAGTCTAGTCCCTCCTATTCTGTAAGGTTACCTCAGATAAGGAGGTCAGGGATTCTTTTAGTCGAGTAATTGATGACTCTAAAGCCCGAAGATCCTCATCTATGGCTGTTTTTAACTCATGGTATTGTTGTTGCCCATAGACGAGTGCTGAAGTCCCTGTACCTATTCCTGCAGCTATTCCTCCTACTCCTAATAAGACTGCTAGGGTCATAGTAATAGGTTCTCTGCGAAAACGGCACTCAGGTGCATGATCAAATTCATTAACAAATTCATCATCAGGGTGATAGTATACCCGGGGCATCAGATAAATTAATACACAGTAGTCAGAGTTAGAATCAAAAACAGCTAAAGAGACACACGGGGCTAATCCAGTATTGCAGGCCCACCAATATCCGGTATTGGGAACTAAGTATCCCTTAGAGTGGGGCACTTGGGTAGTGGTGTTACATAATGAGTGGAGATTGCTAGGAGGGTTCCCTTTACAGGTTCCAGTTCCTGAAACTTCAGTTAGAGTTAACTTTGTCTCAGTGTCCCAAGTGCAGTTATTATGTTCAGTGGAGTTTTTATATGTTCCTGCCACTGCGATACCTTCATAGTAAGGCCGGTTGGTGGCTAAACATAACCAATAAGAATCAGTGATTTTGGGGTTGGTATTATTTAGGGCACTAAAAGCTCCTTTAATTAGATTGAGGAGACAGTCCCTTGTAGAGGCGGGTTGTTTTTTTAACCCCTTTGGTGTGAGTGAAGTTAAGATGGATTGGCTCTGGGGTGGGACAGGAGGCGATTTCTCAGCTGGGGAGAGCCCCGCCAGCACAGGGTTAGGTCCTATTACTGTACTCTGTAGAGGACAATCAAACAGTTTTATCATAAATAAATGATAGCCCATTATCATAGTTTTCTTGGTAAAGCCTGATTCCCCACCAATATCCTGACTGCCATTGATGGGCTTTTTTGCCAGGATCTGTGAAAGAGATTTTTAGGGGGTGACACCAATTACTACATGCAGCTCTTGCTTGTTTAACGGAATTGGGATTTCCCAGGCTAACTC
>NW_006402020.1:5862-6424 GCF_000299155.1 Elephantulus edwardii
TGAAAGCAAGGCTTTCTTAATGTCCTCAAAGGCCGTCTGATGTTCAGGATTCCAGGTAAATTGTTCCTGGTTTCTGGTTAGAGGATACAGGGGGGGCTGCCAAGGAGGCAAACCCAGGTATCCACAGGCGACAAAACCCAGCTGTCCCTAGAAACTCCCTTACCTGCTTCGGTGAGGAGGGAGTCGGGATGTGCATTACAGTATTTTTCCGGGCCTCTGCTAGCCACCTTTGGCCATTTCTCAGTACATACCCTATGTAAGTTACTTCAGTTTTGCACAGCTGGGCCTTTTTGGCTGAGGCACGATAACCTAAAGTCCCCAGCTCCATTAGAAGCTTCTTTGTACCTTCAATGCATTCCTCTTAGGTTAAGGCGGCTAGGAGTAGATCATCTACATACTGTAACAAAGTCACCTGAGGGTTGCTGGTCTGGAACTCACTGAGGTCTCAGTGCAGGGCCCCATCAAATAGGGTCGGCGAATGCTTGAACCCCTGAGCCAATCGACACCAGGTTAATTGTCCAGTTATCCCGGCCTCAGGGTCTCTCCATTCAAAGGCAAAGAT
>NW_006402021.1:0-1582 GCF_000299155.1 Elephantulus edwardii
CATACTTTGGACATGTTGCCAGGAGGGACGGGTCCTTGGAGAGGGACATCATGCTTGGGAGGGTTGAGGGACAGCGCAGGAGGGGAAGACCCCCTCTGAGATGGACTGATTCGGTGACTGGGGTAATCGGGATGGGTGTGTCAGAGGCAGTGCGGTTGGCGCAGGATAGAGCAGTTTTAGGGCTGTTGTGCATAGGGTCGCTATGAGTCGAAAACGACTCGACGGCACATAACAACAACAACAATGTCTATAAACCAGTTTGTTGTTAGATCCTCCTATTAACAATCTTCCTTCTAGGAAATGACAAACATTTTCATCTCTTTTCGATACCAAATGGAATGTCTCCCTGATGATGTGTTGTCTTCCCTGTTAGGCTGGTAGAATTTGGAGAGCCGCGGCTTTCCCTGGTGGTTGAAAATGAGGATCGCTTTGATCATGGCTGGGCTCGGCCGACTGGGTGGGCGCTGAGGGCCAGGGCCGGGGCGGGCGTGGAGGATCTTGCAGGGGTGGGAGGGTTCCTTCCCCCAAGCTTCTAGTTTTTTAGTCATAGCAAAAAATCTCTTATTTCTTCTGGATTATAAAGGGAATAAAAAAGGACTTCATCCGTAATATTTCCTAGAATTTTAATTTTTTTATTATTTTTAAGTTTTTATTAGAGAGAGAGAGAGAGAGTGTGTGTGTGTGTGTGTGTGTGTGTGTGCTCCATCAAATCGGATCTGATTGGTACAGAGGAGATTGCCCCTCCTTCTCCAGCAGAGCATCTGGTGGATTCAAACCACATACCTCTGAGATTACAGTGCAGCTTCTTGCCACTAAACCACCAGAGCTCCCTAATAGTTCCTGGAATTTTTATAATTTAATTAAAAATTTAGATCCTTGATCCAGTTGAGATTTCTTTTTGAATGTGATTTGAGGAATAGATCCAGTTCTATCTTTCTTCACAATTGTTGTTATGTGCCATGGAGTCGCCTGCAACTCATAGTTACCCTACACACAACAGCCCTAAACCCTGCTCTATCCTGTGCCAATCTTATTGTCTCTGACACACCTATCCCCATTACCCCAGTCACTGAATTGGTCCATCTCTTCAAGGGTCTTCTCTCTTGTGCAGTCCCTCCCTCCTTCCACGCATGATGTCCCTCTCCACAGTATATCAGACTAAGCTTCAAAATCCTTGCCTCCAAGGAGCAGCCTGGTCTCACCCTCTCCAGGATGAACCTGTTTGTTCTCCTAGCAGTCCATGGTACATTTGACACTCTTCTGCAGGACCACAGCTCAAAGGCATCAATTCTCCTTTTATCACCCTTAGTCATTTTCCAGTTTTCTGATGCACATCAAGTAATTGCAAAGACTATGGCCTAGATCAGAGGCACCTTAGTCTCCTCTCCATATTGACATCAGTTGCTCTTGAGTACTTTGGAGAGGTCTCTGACAGCAGATTTTCCCAATGCAATTCATCTTGGCTGCTGATATCAATAGTGTTGGTTGTGTATGTTGTTGTTGTTTCCAGAGGCAAGCCATTTTGGAAGTGGATGCCGCTCCTGCTTCCAGGCTTCATTTAGTCGGAAAGCTCCAGCCAACA
>NW_006402021.1:2197-4036 GCF_000299155.1 Elephantulus edwardii
AAGCCCAGGAACCAGTTAGATACTGTACTTGATATGCTTACCAGGTTGTGCCAAGAAATCTGGAGGGCAACTACATGGTCAACTGATTGGCAGATATCCATATTTATTCCTGTTCCAAAAAAAGGGGTGATCCAACAGAGTGAGGAGATTATTGAACAATATCACTAATAACACTAACACAAGCAAAATCCTACTGAAGATTATCCAAAAACTACTGTAGCAGTCCATTGACAGAGAACTATCATAAATACAAGCTGGATTTAGAGGAGATCATGGCACTAGAGACATAATCACCAGTGTCAGATGTATAGAGTACCAGAGGAATGTCTTTCTGTGTTTCATAGACTCTGCAAAGGCATTTTACTGTGTAGATTGCAATTAATTGTGAATAACCTTAAGAAGAATAGGAATCTCAGAACACTTGATCATGTTCATGCAAAACATATATGTAGACCAGGAGGCAGTCTTCAGAGCAGAGCAAAGGAACACTGTATGTTTCAAAATTAGGGAAAGGGGGCATCAAGGAGGCGTCCTATCTCCATACCTTTTAAATCCGCATGCAGAACAGATCATTCGAGAGGCTGGGCTTTATGAAGAGGAGTGTGGCATCAGGATTGGAGGAAGACTCTTCAAGAACATGCATGATGCAGATGATACAACCTTGCTTGCCAAAACTGAGGAGACCTGAAGCATTTGCTGCAGAAGGTCAAGAACTATAGTCTTCAACATGGATTGAAGTTTAACATCACATACACAAAGATTCTCACCACTGGGTCAATTGGCAGCACCATGATGGATGGAGAAGAGATTAAAGTTGTTAATAGTGACAACTTGCTCAGCTCCACAATCAACACTCTTAGTCCCAGCAGTCAGGACATCAAAAAATGAATTGCACTGGGGAATAGTCTGCTGTCAGGGATCTCTCCAAAGTGCTAAAGAGCGATTATGTCAGTCTAGAGACTAAGGTACACCTGATCGAGGCCATGGTCTTCACTATTACTTGCAAAGCATCTGAGAGCTGGACAGTGAGGATGACAGAAAATAATAAATGCCTTTGAGTTGTGGTTCTGGTGAAGAGTATTGAACATACCATGGACTGCCTGAAGGAGAAACAGGTCTCTCTTGGAAGTAAGGATTTTGAAGCTCCATCTCATATACTTTGATACTTTAGGCACATAGACAGGAGGGACCAGTCCTTGGAGAAGGACATCATGCTTGGAAGGGCGGAGGGACCGTGCAGGAGAGGAAGACCCTGGATGAGATGGATTGATATGGTAACTGAGGCAATGGGCTAGATGTGTTCGAGGCAGTGTGACTGGCTCAAGACACGGCATGGTTCAGAGTTACTATACGTAGGATCACTATGAGTCCCAGGCAACTCAATGACACATAACAACAACAACATCTAGAATATCCTACAGCATTAGAAAGCCAGTTTTTTGTTGCCCACTTCTTTCACAAGGACTCTGCCTCAAATTCAAGGAAAATAGATTAAATTCTTTCCATACAAAATAATAAACACACTAGGTTCTGGAGATCAGGATTAAATTCTTCACTCTACCAAGCTACCCATCCTTCTCAGTTTTCTGGCCTCCCTGCTCTCTGATGTTTTAGGTAGTGATGAAAGACATACATCTCACAGGGCAGGTATCTCTAAATCCTTCTAGAGATAACCATCCCTAGTTTTTAAAAACTCAGATTCATTGCCTTCAAGCTGGAACTGTCTCATAGCTGACCCTCCAGGTTTTCCAAGGCTATAAATCATGCAGAAGGAAATTTCTCCTAAGGAGCTACTGTTAGATTTGAACAGCTAGGGAAGCTGGGCTTTTGGGTTTTCAG
>NW_006402021.1:4668-6553 GCF_000299155.1 Elephantulus edwardii
GCAAGGAGGGACCAGTCCTTGGAGAAGGATGTCATCCTTAGGAGGATGGAGGGACAGCACAGAAGAGGAAGACCCTCAAGACGGATTGATTCAGTGACTGGGGTAATGGGGTAGGTGTGTTGGAGACAGTGAGATTGCACAGGACAGAGCAGGGTTTAGGGCTGTTGTACACAGGCTTGCTATGAGTTGCAGATGACTCTACGGCACATGACACAACAACAACCCTAAGACCATGCCACTAGAACTCCTCTATTAGATATTAAAGCATATTTTAATTATAGACACGTCATTAGTGTATAAAAGCACAACAAACCAAGAGGACAGATTTGAAATCTTGTTTTGCCTTAATATATGATAAAGGTGACACCTCAAATAATGGGAAGCAATAAAATTTTAATAGATGTGCAGAGGTTTAGGAAAGATAGAGAAAACAGGAAATTGAGTTGAAATGGGATCTGATGCATATTTTTGTGTAGCTAATGATGTCTGATGAGTAAATAAAAAATCCGTTACTTTCACTCTAGATGTGAACATTTATTAAAACTCTGGCACTTTGCCCTACTAGAGAAAAATCAGCCAAGAGAGTTCTCCCTACTGGGTGAAGCGTCTCATTGTTGTCTTTATCCAGAACAAGTAGCTGGAGATCCTGGTGAAGACTGCTGGAGGACTTGCTCTTCCATCTCCATAGGAGACGATGCCATGGGCCACGTTGTTGCACACGAGAGGACCTCCAGAGTCCCCCTGTGGACACAGAGAAAAAGGACTGGTCCAGCCATACCCACTTCAGGCCTATCCCTCCACTCTATTCTAAGCCCTGGGCTTAGAGCAGAAAAAGAAGGAGACTTCTTTCCTTAATTGTGCTTGAGGTGAAGGAGATGTTGCCGAAAACTAGTATCTGGACCATTGTATTATAGCTGTACTAACTTCCTCCATTTTTAAACAATGTCACATTTTTAAGTACTGGCTATGCTTACTGTCTCAGGCCCAGTGTAAGCAAAGGTCCTTTCACCTACCCAAGGAAAAGTGCATTCAAGTGTGTGGTCAAGTGTTTGCTTCACGCTTTTCCAAACCGTTCCTTTCCTCACTGAGATATAGTCTATTCTAGTACCCCACTTAATGCCTAAGTCCCTCTGTCCCAGGGCCATGTTGGCAGATACCTAGAACCTTACCGTGAAGACAGTCTTCTTTTCCCTTGGGTTTCCCACACAAATCTGCTTTAGGCTGTTGTAATAGAAGAAGCGAGATCTGCATTCTTGGTTTCTCTGCACCGTCAGCTGGACATCCTGAAGGACGCTTGTTCTCCTGGTTAAGCTGATCAGGCCCCAGCCAGCCACAGTGCACAAGGTGCCAGGCTTTAGCCAGGCCCAGGTCTGAGGTATAGCCACAGGTCTTATCACTTGATTGCTTCTGGTTCTGTTTCCTAGCTGTCAAGAAGAGCATAGACACCCCTGCTACTTAAGGCCCCAGCCAAGGGCACAGGGTCTGCTGGTGGAAGGTCCAGTTCAACCCACACCCATTACCACCTTGAGCAATTGCCCTGCCTCCTCCTTCATACTCTCAGGACACAGTGAAACCGCTTAACCTTAAGGGTCCACTAAGTATGGGAGAACCGGAGGGTCAGGAGGTGGTACCTGCAGCAACATGATGTCATTGATGTTGGTCTGTGGATTATATCGAGGGTGGGGGATGGCTCTGAGCACAGGGATGTGCTGCTGGGTACTTTCCCGCCTCTGAACATCATGAGCCCCCAAGATAACAACTGTGGAACTGTAAAGGAGAAAGAGATGAGAGGTTAAGTTTCCAAGACATAATAGCTCTGGTCCTCTAGCTCTTCATTTCATGCAGGCAGCCCAAGGCAGGTAAGACATAGTGCAGGATACATGGG
>NW_006402022.1:0-6524 GCF_000299155.1 Elephantulus edwardii
GAAACACAGATAGATATTCCTCTGGTATTCCCTGCTTTCAGCCAAGATCCATCTAACATCAGCTACAATATCCCTAGTACCACGACCACCTCTAAACCCAGCCTGGACTTCTGGTAGTTCTCTGTTGATGTGCTGTTCCAGTCGTTTTTGGATAATCTTCAGTAAAATCTTGCTTTCATGTAAAATCAGTGAGATTGTTCTGTAGTTTCCACATTCTGTTGGGTCACCTTTATTTGGGATAGGAACAAATATCTATCTCTTCCAGTCAGTTGGCCAAGTGGTTGTATCTGTTAACTGAAATATGTCAATTGGTATACCATCTATTCCTGGAGCCTTATTTTTTGCCATTTCCTTTAAAGTAGCCTGAACTTCTTCTTTAATCACCATAGGATCTTGCTTATATGTTGTTTCATGAAATTCTTCTGTATCAGCCAATTATTTTTGGTATAGTGACACTGTGTACTTCTTGCATCTTCTTTTGATGCTCCTAGGTCATTCAACATTCTGCCCAAGTATTGCAACTTGAGGCTTGAATTTGTTCCTTCAACTTAAGAAATTTTGAGTGAGTTTGTCTGTTTTGATTTTCCAACTGCAACTCTTTGCATATTTCACTATAATATTCTGCTTTATCTTCCCATGCTGCTCTTTGAAATCTTCTGTAATGTGCACTTGATTCAAACCATAGTTTTTTCAATTACTTGCTATATGCATCAGTTGTTGTTGTTCTTGTTGATTGATGTTGAACTGAGCATGACTCATAGTGACCCTACGAACAAGAGACCTGAAGCCTATCTATAACTATCATCATTTATCAAAATTCATAGTTTCTGGAGGCATGTTGTTTAGGAAGTGGATGCCACTCCTACTACCACCACTTCCAGCTTTTACATCAGTAAGTTGGACAATGAATAAGGATGACAGAAGAATAGATGCCTTTGAGTTGTGATGTTAGAGAAGAATACTGAATATCTTATGGATTTAAAAAAAAAAACAAATAGGATGCTCCTTAGAAGCAAAGGTGGTGAATCTTTGTCTCACACATATTTTAGGCATGTTGGTAGGAGGAGTCAATCTTTGGGGGGAGGCATCATACTTGGAAAGGTGTAGAGTCAGCATAATAGAGGGAGATTTACACGATGGATTGACACAGGGACTGCAACAATGGATTACAGTATTTTTAAGATGGCTCAATATCTGGTAATTTCACTATGAGCCAGTTCAATACCACATAACAACAAAGTAACAACCCAGAATAATGAAAATTAATAAGTGTTATTGTACACCTATATGTACACCTAATGAATATTGTTGAGAATGCACAATATAATTCTTTTGGTAAATGTTCCAACTCACTTCCTTATAAAATCAGATGAGACTGGAAGCCTTTCTGTAATGAAGAAATTGCCATTCTTTTTTTTTGTGGGTTTTTTTTTGGGTGGTTTTTTTTGGTATAAACAGTAAGATTTATTGAGCTGTATCTTAGTACAGACGCTGGGGCTTGCCCATGATGCTCTTGATATACAAATCCCGAACATTCTGCCAATTCTTCTTTAGCAATGAAACCAGAAAGTTGACAGCCAGGTGGATGTTGTAAACAAGTTCATCATCTGTCATCTTCACATGGCCAACAGCCACTGCCGGACACAGGACCTTTTTCATCTGGAATTTGATGGTGGACTTCACCTCGTCTACTTTTGCCACCATGTTCTCATTGTGGGCCAGCAGAGAAGGGAACTTGCCAACCTTATTCAGCCCTGGACCTAGGATTCTTGGGATCTGCTTGATCAGGGATTCAGAGGCCAAAAAGGCATCATACTTCTTGGCCAGCTTTTTGACCAGTTTCCTATTCTTGTTGAGTTTTTTCAGCGCTTTGATGTCCATGTGGGGGATAGTCACAGCTTTGGCTTCATCACAGTGCTGCTGATCCCCAAGAACACACACAGAGAACTTGGGGCGTGGGGTGGACTTTAGCCTGACGGTCCCCGAGAAACGCTTGTCCTTTTGAGGGTCATAGTTCTTCAAACTGATCTGCAGCTCCACAGTCTCCAAAAACTTTCTGCGTTTGCGCTGGTTCCCGTGCAGGACTTCCCGCACCGCCTCGTAGAGGGTGTCGAGAGAGACTTTGCTGCTCATGGTTGCTAGCGCCGCAGTAACCGGAAAAGAGCAGAAATTGCCATTCTTGAATTGACTCTCCCTGTCACAGAGTTCACTACCCTATTCCAGAGTTCACTAACCCTACTCTGTCGTTGTTTCATCAGTTCCATGCTCCCACCTTCACCCAGTGTGACTGGGCAAGATACTGAATCTCTCTATACCTCAGTTTTCTCATCTTTAAAGTAAAACCCATTTTCATACATATTTAATAGGTTAAAGTAAAGATTACAGAAGTTAGTATGTATGAGATGTTTCGAACAGTCCATGGCACATTCTAAATATCCAGTAGAAGTTAATTCTTATTCATAGAAATGCATAAACAGATACAATAAGCTTATGTTTTTGCTGTTTGGTGCCATTAACTCAACTATGACTAAGGAACAGAAGATTTGAACTTTGAAGTGGTACAGGTTTTCAAGAAAAAGAAATGCTTGGTTTGAGGGATCCAAAAGGCTTCATGAAGGAGAATTTTAAGAAATGAGGAAATTTTTATATGCAGCATAAAAGGAGTGGAGGGTATAGATGTATTGTAAGAGAAAATGACGCTCATTCTGTTTGCTCACTGGATTTCAGAAAGAGGAAAGCTCAGGGTACTAGCAAGAGATAAAAAAGGACAGATTATTTAGCCATATACTTTCCCCCTTTTTAAAAAATTTACTATTAATTTCAATGAAAATTTACAGAGACTTTGGATTTCCATTCATTCATTGTTGCACTTTTCTCCCCTCCCAAACCTCCCTCGCTAGCCATATGCTTTTAAAGGCTTGGATAAAACTTTACTCTATTGAATATCAATTTGAGACCCTGGAGGATTTTGAAAAAGGAAGAACAAGATTAGAAGTTTGACTAAGAAAATATAATTGAATGCATTCAAACCCATCACCATACTTTTTAAAAAGATGTCTAAAATGTTATACCTTTATCACGGCAATCTCAGCATTTCCTAATAATAAACTAAGCATATGACTTTGGGGGAGGAAGTGTCGCCCTTCTACCATTCATCCAGGTACCACAAGTGTCAACCTCAGGGGCCTTTTGTGGCTTAGTGGTTAAAGAGTTGTGCTGCCAATCCAAAGTCTCTTGATTTGAATCCATCACCTGCTCCACTCTAGGAGGATGGGCAATTGCCCTCCATGTGATTCAGTGCCTCTGGAAAGCCATTGGAGGGTCAGCTATGTATTGATTCTGACCCAACGGTACACAAAACCAACAATGAGTGTTAAATGCAACTTTTATTCCATCTTCTTCAATTACATTTGTGCTTAGAGCACTTGTAATGCCAATTCTGTGAATGCCACCCTTCAATCAATGTGAATCTAACAGCAAAACACTCTTAAAATTCATTGCTGTTGAATCAGAACTGACTTACATGGGGTTTCCAAAGCTGTAAATGGCAAGCCTGTAGACTGCCCATCTTTTTCCCAGGGAGCTGCATATGGACTTGAACCACCACAGAAGTTTGACCTTTGGGTTAGCAGCTCATCTCCCCACTGATTAGGCCACCAGAACTCCTTAATCTAACACTAAATTATCTATAAAGACAGGAAGATACAGTTTGTCTCAGAGGTAAAGTCTCTAAAGCCTGTTATGACTGTACTTAGGACAGTTGTTGAAATAATGATTACCTTTTTGGGAAAATAACGATGAGAGATGATGTAAAATATGAAAACATCACCTAATTATTATTGCATACACTGATAGTCAATGAAAATGTCCTTGGATAAAAACTCATACTCAACGAATTAGAGAGAAGTCCTGATTGTGTAATTATGTGTCTAAATCTAATTTTAAAATAAATGTAAGCTTTAAACAGAATTGTATTCTGTTTTGGGGGAGCTTAAGAGTGGAGTGCATTGATATTTGAGTTGCATCTTAAGGATTAACAATTCCTGACAAATAAGCCTCGTGATTCACATAAATAAAACTTATTAAAGGAGGAGAAGGGTAAGAATAGGGAAAAAAACATAGATGAAAGTTGGATGGGAAGAAAGATATTTTTTGAAAAAGCACAATGTTAATTTTTAAAAGTAATACAACTGTAATAATGTCAGCTAATAAGAAATAAATCAGTTCTTGTTTTCTATGCTTTACCCTTAGATACATGACTTCAATAACAAGAGAAAAAGAAAGAAAAGCATTTCCTCTTTCTACTCTGAGGTAGAACCTCCAGACCTCAGACTCTAGAAGTATGAATTTCCTTGCTAGGAAGACACGAATCACACCCTGAGACGTTTCAAGGCCCTGCGGTAGATCACTCCACATTAGTTTGTATCTAGGAGAAGAATTGGAATTTAAGTTGGCACAGACTAAGGAGTGGGGCTAGCTAACATCTGAAAACAGAACACACAGTCCATGGCCTTAGGAACAATACAAGGCCCTGGGGCCCAGACTTGGAAAGGTAGGAGTAGATGGTGCCTTCAGAGAACACCTGCTGCCCCAGGGCACACACTGCAAGGTGCATGGTGGCCTGAGAACAAAGCCAGGCAAGCCAGGCCTGATTGAGATAGGGAGAAAAGAGATGGCTCAGAGAGTCTTCTTTTCATGTCATGATTCCCTAAGACTCTGATCAGCACGGCTTTTTCAAAATTATTATTGCCACCAAGCACTTATTGTAGAAGATACCAGCATATTGAAATGCACCTACATTCCATTTTAAATAAATTTTGTGGGAAAAAAATTAAAATCTGGAAGTGTTTTTATAGTTTTGCCTTGGAGATTATTTTTCTACCTACTACATTTATGTTTGGTTCTAATTTCTGGGGGAAAGAATTAACATATTATAAATTTTTAATTTTATTTTCAAATATGATGGAGAGGTTTTTTTAATACAAAATTTAATTACTAAACTTTCTCATTTTCTAGGGCTGCTGTAACGAAGTACAACAGGTTAGGTTCTTATAAAGAACACACTTTTCTTGACTTTCACACTTGTGGGAACTGAGAGTCTGAGCTCAGAGCACCAGCAGAACCAGGCTCAGCATGACAGCAGAATCAGGCTCAGTGAGCCAGTAGAACCAGGCTCAGCACACCAGCAGAACCAGGCTTTCTCTGACTCTGGGGGAAGACCTTTCTTTCTCAGCTGTAGTAGTCCCAGCAGTTCTTTGGCTTTGCTGTTACAACCCATCTCCCTTGTTATGTGGGGGTTCTTTCCTCTGTGTTGTATGTTTCCTGGGGATTTTTTGGTCTCCTCTTTTCACGATGTATTAGAGTTCCTTTCTCACCACATCCTTTCCAACATTTATTTCTTCCTGCCATGTTAAACTTTGCCATTGTTACTAGAGTGAAATAGTACCTCATTGTGGTTTTGATTTGCATCTCTCTTATTGCCAGAGATTTGGAGCACTTTTTCATGTGTCAGTTTGTCATTCAAATACCTTCCTCTGTGAAAATTCTTTCCATGTCATTAGCCCATTTCTTTTGTAATTGGGTTATCAGTCTTTTTCTTGTACAGGCCCAGGAGTATTCTGTAAACCAATTGTTTGTTTCTAGTCAGTAGGTTTTCTTTTCACCCTGTTGGAAAAAGTTTTTGTGCACCCATGGATTTTATCTTTATAAGGTCCCATGCATCAGTTTAATCCTCTTCAAATTGGGCATTTCTGGTTGTATTTGAGTCTCTTTATACCTTAGCCTAGTGCTTCTAAGCTTGATCCCAGTTTGTCTCTTATTAACGTTACCGTTTTAGGCTTTACTCCCAGGTATATGATCCATCTTGGGTTGAATTTTGTGTAGATGTGAGATGTGGATCCTGTTTCAACTTTCTGCAGGTCCAGTTTTGCCAGCACTATTTGTTGAAGTATTGTTATTTCCCCATTTGATAGGTTTTATTTCTTTATTGAATATCAGTTTACCATAGCTAGAGAGATCCATTTCTGCGTTCTTAATTGTATTCCATTGGTCTATGCACCTGTCATTGTACCAGGGAGTGCTATGACTCACACTATGAACCTGTCATTGTATCAGGGGGTACTATGGTTCACACTTCATTTTTTATTTTAAAAAGTGTTTTGCTTATTTGGAGACTCTTCCCTCTCCAAATACACTTGACAATTTTCCTATTCTTTAAAAAAGAATTTTATATCTGTACTAGGATCGTGTTGAACATGTAAGTTGCTTTTTGGTAAGACTGTCATTTTTACAAACTATTTACAAAATTGAGTTTTTCTGCCCATGAACAGGGACTATTTTTCCATTTATTTAATATTTTATTGTGTATCACAGAAATACTCTGTAGTCTTTTCCGTTCAGGTCTTTTTTTTTTTTTTAAGCATAATGTGTTCCTTTATTTATTTTTTTCTATAATTATATTTTATTAATTTTCATAAACATTTACAGAGATTTTGGGTTTCCATTCATTCATTGTTGCACTATTC